>NC_056000.1:27197954-27500732 GCF_018446385.1 Zingiber officinale | reverse complement strand
AGAGAGCGCAGGCGATGCCGGGCTTCTGCGAGCAGCAGCTCGGGTTCTGCGAGTAGTGGCGAGCTGCTGCTGGGTTTTGCGAGTAGTGGCGCTGTGGAAGACTTCTGCGAGCAGCGACTGACGACGAAGACGCTGGCAAACAGTGGAGAGTGTTAGCGGCGAAAGCGCAGGAGATGGTTGCGTGAAACAGTTCTGTCGCGATGGGAAAAAAAAAGGGAGTGGGGAGAGTAAGTTAGGGTTTTTTTTCCATTTGAATAAGTAGTCCTCGTAATTTTATTATTTTTCAATTTTACCCTCAAAATTTTTATTTTTTTGCAATTGTTTCCAAATGTGTCCGGAAACGTGTCTCATCCGTGTCCTAGCCGTGTCTGACAAGTCAAACTTGTAAAAAGTCAACGACACGGTTTTTGCCGTGTCCGACACCTCCAAAAAAATATTTTTTGGAGTGTCCGTGCTACACTGATCCACAACATGCTCATGAAACACTTTAGGCACTAACCCTTGGTAGTGAATCTGCCAACATAGAATTTGTGGTAATATACTCTGTCATCACTTGACGACTCTAAACTCTTTCTTTAACCACCAGAACCGTGATGTAGATGTGCTTCAATTTTAACGAACTACGGTTGTTCTTGGCATAAAGTTAAATGACTTTATTATCACAGTTAACCCTCAAAGGCATATCAATGCTGATCCTGTCCGAATCGTCGAACCAAAGGACGCTGGGCACGTGGCGCTCTCCTAGTCGACGACGCAGGCCTCCAAAGCTCCGGCGATCCTGCACAGAAGTCGGGCCGGGAAGGGGTTCCCGGCGGCGACCCTCCGACGCTCAAGTCAGGTAAGCGGACAGAAAAAGGGTGGCTCCGAAATGCGTAGAATACGTACCTCCGGCGAAGAGGGAGAGCCTTTATATAGGGCAGCGAAGAAATGAGTGTACACTTATCGAGGTGTACACGTGTCCATGGCCCATACTCCAGTAAGGACTTGTCAGTGAGCTTACCTGACCCATACTGCTACAGTCCCAACATGTCCTCGATGGGACAGCGGAATCCCCTGTCACAAGATTTGGAGCATGGCCCACACGTGAAACATACCTGCTGTCAGAAAAAGACGTTCCTTGTCCTTTTCCCCTTTGCTCCAAATCTGGCTTCCGGGCGGACAACTTCCTCAACATCCGGCCGGACATATGCGGTGGTTTACTTGGGGAGGTCCTCCCTCACGTGCTTTATGGGGACTATTAGCAGTGTTACCTTATGGCTTTGGCCGAGCGTGAGGTCCGCTCGGCCCACTACCTTTTCCACTGAGCGCCGGAACCCTGATTTCGACAGGGCGCCTTCGACCATCAACCGAATATCGTCCGGTCGACAAGCCGATCGGACCCCACCCCTCTCCGGGCGTTCGAATCCATCAGCCGGCCGGCCATCCGGTCGGACTCGGCCCTCTCCGGACGGACAACTGCCACTGTGGCTTCCACGTGGCGTTGACTCTACAAGGCGGGGTCCCCTGTTCTTACTACCGGATCACTTGCCTCCCCTTCAAGTCTAGTCGAAGGAGGCGAATAGTCCGACTGACTGGACTAAGCATCTGGACGAGCGGCTCCTTCGTGTTGGTATCCTCCGCTCGGCCAACCATAGAGGTATCCTTCAAGTGAATCAACAATGGCATTGACTGGATCTCCTCGTGCTCCGCGCCAATCTTCGACATTAAGGTTGAGCATGCTTTCATTAAATGCTCCGAATGATTGAATGCCACGTGGAGCACTGCCATCGGCGTACGACGGCGGTGGCATGGTGTTTTGATGTGATCGAAGCGATTCGAAATGGACGGCTCGATGCATGCTTTGATTCCCGTGACCTGGATCCAACGGTGGAGGCCGCCCGGCCTTCACCCTATAAATTCTTCGTTTCCTTGTCTCCATCACTTGCCTCCGCGATTTCGACTACTGCCCCCTGCGCTTTGGAGCTCCGGCGATCCTGTTTCTGCTCTCCGGCGGCTACCATCTCACCGGTGATCTTTTCCGCCCGTCTCCTTCTCAGTGAGCCTTCTTTCTTCGTTTACTAGGTCTTCCCTACTCATTTTGCCTCTCTTTCGTTTCCATTCCTTCGATTTCTTGCTGTCCTTTTGTCTCTCCGAGATGGCGAGCTCTTCCGAACCCGCTACCAACGTTCACGGTCCATGGTATACGACCATGGAGAGTCGGTTTGATGAGGAGGACGCTCGGCGTCTTGTTCGGACGTACGGGATCCCGGACGACCATAAAATCGAGATACCCTCCCCGACCGGTCGTCCTCATGAACCGCCGCCCGGCACTATTTGCTTCTTCTGGGACCAGTTCCTGGGCAGCCTTAGGTTTCCCCCTCATCCCTTTATTTTATTAGTTTGCAACTACTTCCGTATTCCGCTCGGCCAGCTTGTGCCGAACTCCTTTAGGCTGCTGAGCGGGGTGATCATCCTCTTCAAACTGAACAATATTTCTCTGGACCCAGCAATCTTTCACTTCTTCTTCTATCCCAAACAGTCCGAGTTGTGTACTTTTATTTTTCAAACTAGAGTAGGTTTTGTTTTGTTCCAAGACATGCCGAGTTCCAACAAGCATTGGAAGGAGCACTTCTTCTATATGCGCCTTCCCGAGCGGCCTGCCTTCCGAACCCAATGGCAGACCGCCGTGTCGACTCAGCCGGAGCTCGGAAGATATAGGAGCAGCCCGGCGTTCCTCCATGCAGCCAGCCGCTTATCCGGTCAGCGGTACAAGATTGACAAGTTGCTCCTCAAGGGCGTATTGTATATCTTCGGTCTTTCTCCCGTCCGAGCTAGCCTTCCCTGCAGGATGTGTAAGCACCTTTTTCACTCTTTTTACCTTTTTATCTAACTGATTTAATTTTTTCTCCTGTAGCCGAAGTTATGTGGCGCGCGAAGGCTACTGAGAGCCTAAAACTAAGGGCTGTGGAAATTGAGGCGGCCACTAAAAAAGAGCTTGCCGGCCGAAGGAGAAGGGGGAGCGCAATCCGCTCCTGAGCTGGAGGTCACTCAGTCGGCCTCAGCGGAGGTAGAAGTAGACCCTGTCTCTTCGGCTCCGGCCGAGCTGAGTGTCCATCAGGCCGATGCCGCCACCCTAGATACTCGGCGGAAACGCCCAAGGGACTTTACCCCACGGCCCACTCAGAAGGGCAAGGCTACCGCGTCCGTGGAGGTCCTCTCCCCGGACAGAACCCCGGCGCAGGTCGGAACATCAACGGCTTTTGAAGTAGAGCCCACTGACTCTCCTCAGAGGACTCGCCGTCGCCTACGACGCTTAGGTGAGATTTCCCCTATAAGCGAGTCCTCGGGCCAGGCTACCGCAACCGAGGAAGAGTTGGCCGACCGTCCGACCCTCAAGATTACCCTCCGACTTCCCTCGGAGGAATACTTGTTGGCTGCTGACCAACCTTCGAGCCCTGTCCACGAGATAACTCTGACGGGTCCGCTAGCCAAGATCTTCGAGGATGCCCAGGTTCGGGCAGCTCTCATGACTCCGAAGCAGCTCGGGGACAATAATATGCAACAGGCGACCGGGGTAAATTCCTTATTCTCCCTTAATAATACCACTTTGTATCTTAACTCGTTATTTCTTATGCAGCGCTGGGCCGAGCAGATCGCTATTAGCCACCGGTTGGCTGAGCTAGAGGATCTCCTGGCGAAACTCCAAGCCACCGGAGGTCCTTCGGCCGAGAAGGAAAAGCAGGCTTTCGAGGCTGAGCAGAAGAAGGTCTCCGATCTGACTGCGGAGGTGGCTCGGCTCGAGGGCCAAGTCAAGAAGCGCGAAGCGGACGCCAAACGCGCTACTGCTCGGAAGAAGCAAGCGATCGCTAACCTGGACAAGATGAAAATAGATGTCCGTGCGCTGAACCCGATCCGGGATCGAGGCCCGGTGAGCGTCGGCGGGAGGCCGTTAACGCCTGGTGAGGTGGACTTAAGGCGGTCCAGATTCCTTAACCGCTTCGGGCGGTATTCAAAAATATAAGGAGGGAGGCGAGTCGCCTAGCGGCCGAGAATACCTCCGCTCGGAGCGGTTTGGCGAAAGTTCGGTGGCAACGTCTCCTCAACTTTTGTCGAGGCGGTCAAGGTCACCGTGGTGTACTTGAAGAAGGGGGCACCTTCCTGCGAGCATTCCCCTTGATCTGGCGGCTATGATTGGCGATATCCGGACGCCTTTTTAATTTTGAGGACCCGGAGTGAGGCGAATCATCTGCTCGGATTTTCGTTCTGGATGTAAAATTTTTATGCGTGCTGTTCGGCGTAATTGTGTTCCTTTGCTTGTTTTCGCTCGTTTCACATATCTCAGTTTGGTGCTTATTAGTAGAGTCGATTAAGCTCCACGTGTTTCCCACTAGGCGACCGATCGGGTTAATCAATTGACTTGTTTTCCTCGAAATCGTTTAGCGCTTGGCTATCTTGTTTGAGTGAATGCAAAGTATTGGCAAACCGATGGCGATCGGACTTAATCAATTTAGTACTTGAGCGCTCGTTATTTGGCGTCCTTAGTTCAGTCCAGTAAGTTCACGATCATGGGTTCGACTCTCGATCTTTAACGACGGGGCTCGTCGGGCGGTATTTATAGCCGCGGCTCGATCTTTAACGGCGGGCTCGTCGGAGCAGGTATTTATAGCGGTCGCGGCTTGATCTTTAACGGGGCTCGTCGGTAGCGGATATTTATAGCCGGTCGGTGCGGCTCTCGATCTTTAACGGCGGGGCTCGTCGGTGCGGATATTTATAGCCGGTCGGCTCTCGATCTTTAACGACCGGCGCGGATATTTATAGCGGTCGGCGCGGCTCTCGATCTCGTCGGCACGGCTTTTAGCGGATATTTATAGCCGGTCGGCGCGGCTCTCGATCTTTAACGACGGGGCTCGTCGGCGCGGATATTTATAGCCGGTCGGCGCGGCTCTCGATCTTTAACGACGGGGCTCGTCGGCCTTCTGCTCGGACGTTTATAGACGCCGGCTCGTCTCTCGATATTTAACGTCGGAGCTCGACGGCGCGGATATTTATAGCCGGTCGGCGCGGCTCTCGATCTTTAACGACGGGGCTCGTCGGAGCGGATATTTATAGCCGGTCGGCGCGACTCTCGATCTTTAACGACGGGGCTCGTCGGCCTTCTGCTCGGACGTTTATAGACGCCGACTCGTCTCTCGATATTTAACGTCGGAGTTCGACGGCACGGATATTTATAGCCGGTCGGCGCGACTCTCGATCTTTAACGACGGGGCTCGTCGGCCTTTTAAGGCTAACTCCTTACCAGGCCGAGCGACCTTGGCCTTCGTATCATATCCCGCGCTCGAACAATATTTATGCCCGGCCGAACAACACGGGTCATTCGCTTACGAGTTTTAAATAGATAAACCTCCCGTCCGATCGGCTCGGGGGCCTTCGTCTTCGAGCCTGTGGCTCGAATATAAACCTCCCGGCCGAACGGCTCAGGGGCCTTGCCGATTTCCTACTTCTTATTCTTATATTTCATTTGCACAACTACACGAGTAAATTACATTAGCGCACCTTTCCTTTCCTGTTATCCTGAACGGGAGCTTTGTCGGAAGAAGATCCCCATTCGATATGGGCGGGCGCATTTTCTAGAGGCATCTGGAATAAGGCTCTAGGAAAAGCCTCCAGTAGAGATAGGCTCCAGTCGGTCTGCTATTATAGGCCAACCGGCCGAGGTTGATGTTGCTTGTTGCGGCGCTCGCTCGACTTGCGCATTCTCTTTCCGTTGCTTCATGAGCTTAGCTGCTCTTGCCTTGATTAGAGCGTCGGGCTCCTTCGTGGAGAGCATTCTCGTGTGCGGTCGTCTAGCCTCGTCCATTGTTTCCGATCGGATGCAGGAGCGTTCCCACAGACGGCGCCAAATTGATCTTGTCCGAATCGTCGAACCAAAGGACGCTGGGCACGTGGCGCTCTCCTAGTCGACGACGCAGGCCTCCAAAGCTCCAGCGATCCTGCACAGAAGTCGGGCCGGGAAGGGGTTCCCGGCGGCGACCCTTCGACGCTCAAGTCAGGTAAGCGGACAGAAAAAGGGTGGCTCCGAAATGCGTAGAATGCGTACCTCCGGCGAAGAGGGAGGGCCTTTATATAGGGCAGCGAAGAAATGAGTGTACACTTATCGAGGTGTACACGTGTCCATGGCCCATACTCCAGTAAGGACTTGTCAGTGAGCTTACCTGACCCATACTGCTACAGTCCCAGCATGTCCTCGATGGGACAGCGGAATCCCCTGTCACAAGATTTGGAGCATGGCCCACACGTGAAACATACCTGCTGTCAGAAAAAGACGTTCCTTGTCCTTTTCCCCTTTGCTCCAAATCTGGCTTCCGGGCGGACAGCTTTCTCAACATCCGGCCGGACATATGCGGTGGTTTACTTGGGGAGGTCCTCCCTCACGTGCTTTATGGGGACTATTAGCAGTGTTACCTTATGGCTTTGGCCGAGCGTGAGGTCTGCTCGGCCCACTACCTTTTCCACTGAGCGCCGGAACCCTGATTTCGACAGGGCGCCTTCGACCATCAACCGAATATCGTCCGGTCGACAAGCCGATCGGACCCCACCCCTCTCCGGGCGTTCAAATCCATCAGCCGGCCGGTCATCCGGTCGGACTCGGCCCTCTCCGGACGGACAACTGCCACTGTAGCTTTCACGTGGCGTTGACTCTACAAGGCGGGGTCCCCTGTTCTTACTACCGGATCAAATGGCATTAACGATCCCCAACGCTGTGATAAAGTTTTGTAGCCAAATCCCATAATTAGATGCTTCATAACAAGCTACCAACTTTGCCTCCATAGTGGAAGTGGCTATAAGCACATGTTTAACACTTTTCCTCGATATAGCCCCTTCCGCAAGCATGAAGATGAATCCTGAAGTGGACCTCCTATTTGTAGGATCGATGCGCACGTGAGAGGGCGAGGAGGGGTGTGAATCACATGATTTTAAAAAACAATCTTTTTTGGTTTTATAAAACAAGTGCACAGCGAAATTAGAAGTAAGAACGAATATAAAAAAAATGAACACGAGCGGTTTACTTAGTTCGGAGCCTTTATTGACTCCTACTTCAAAACACACGATCCCCCGAACCGTATAGGTACAATCCACTAAAAAAACTCTTCCGGAACCGCCGAGAGAGTGAATCAAGTACAGAAATAAAAATAGAAAAGTGCACTTCCCTTTTGTAGATATAATAAGTATCCACAATAACGAAATTTGTTACCAACTCGAAGGATGAAGATCCAGACATACTAGGGAGTTGGTGTTAGTCTTTCGATAGCAGTAGGGCATAGTAGAGCAGTAGTATGATCGCAGCGTGAAGACAAAGTAGCAGACTGATTATAGAAGCTTGTATAGAAGTTGTGTTTGTTCTGCTTTCCGAATGCTTCTTTTAAAATGCGTTAAGGGTGCCTCCAACCTCCTTGAAGGCGCCTCCAATCACAAAATTGATCGCCAAAACTCCGATCGTGATAAGTTGCGCAAATTGTGGCTTCTATCTTCTCGAGGGCGCCTTTCAAGGGCTTCGAGGCACCTCCGAAGCACTCTGAGGCACCTCCAACATACTCCAGGGTGTCTCCCCACTGTGAGAATTTTGTCTTCAAAGTTCATCCACACGAAGGCACCTCTACTAGATCCAGAGCACCTCCGCGCCACTTTAAGGTGGCTCAGAGGCGCCCTTCTGAGGTGTCTCGAACATTGTTCATCCGAAGCTGCTTTTTGCGCACTAACTCTTGCAATGCATATTATTCCAAATAATAAAAAATAACCTGCAAAACAGAGTTAACACAATAAAATAAAATGATTATTAATTAGATTCTATCTTCTCGAGATCAGGATTTAATCATGGTCTCAGCTTAGACTTTCAAAATGGACTTACGCCGGACCAGCGTCTAAAGTCCCTAATTAGGACTCGTCCTCATTAGATCACTCTCCTCCAGTGACTTACCTTACCATGCAAAATCGCTTGACCCTCCTTTGACCCACTAGATCTTCCTGTCAGTTGTTAGATCCGCAAACCTAACTAGACTTCACGCTAGCTGTCAGGTCCCACGGACCAAGCCGGATTCCCGCTAGATATCGGGTCACTCCTCGACCTATCTGTACTTCCTACCAACTATTAAGTACAACAGACCTAGCTGGATTTCAGTCTGGTGTCATGTCCTCCAGACCCGTCAAGTCCTGCACACTTGGTAACAAGGTTAGATAATACAACATCTAACTTTAATGCATTTATCATTTATCAAAACCTAAGTTCGATTATTGGTGCTTACTGCACTAACACTATTGTCCAAGCATCCAACAAAGTCAGAGTCTAAATATCCAATCACTTCTAGGTGAGAGGTACGTGAGCATGTATCCTTTTGTTTTTTTTTTTCAAATACCACATCAGTCTTTTCACTGCTTTCTAGCTACCTAACACCTCCACTATGTACACAATGTCTGGATGCATATAAACCTGTGCATACTTAAGATTTCACAAAAGGGAATTTTTGTATCTTCTTTATTTCAAGTTCAAGTTGTGGACATTGATGCAAACTGAATTTGCCACATTTGAACATTGGTGTGTCTCCAGGTGGACAATTTTGCATGTCATACTGTATGAGCATCTTTTCATTGTAGGACTTTTGTGAAAGTCTAAGAATACTTCTTAAACAATCACAACACCTAAGACAAAGGATGTTTCACCAAGATCTTTTATTTTAAAATTATCTGATAGAAATGACTTAATTTCTTGCGGTAAACCTTAATTATTGCTTGCCAACAATATGTCATCCACATACAGGACAAGTATAATGAACTTACTCCCACTAAACTTGACATATATGCATTGATCTACAGGATTCTCCTTAAAACCAAATGAAGTAACCACTTGATTAAATTTTTAGTACCATTGACGGGACGCCTATTTCAAACTATAAATGAACTTCTTTAATCTGCATACTAGGTGCTTTGAGTCCTCATACTCAAAGTTCTTCAGTTACATCATATGTATATAGACTCCTTAATGTCACCATTGAAGAATGTAGTCTTAATGTTCATTTGGTACAGCTCTAAATCAAAATGAACTACAAGTGTCATGATTATCCTAAGAGAGTCTTTCATCAACACAAGTGAGAAAGTAATCAATGTACTCATTTTGAGTGAATCCCTTGGCAATAAGGCGAGCCTTATACTTCTCGACATTACCCTTTGAATCCCGTTTGGTTTTAAATATTCATTTGCAACTAATGGGTTTCGTACCTTCAGGCAATTTGACAAGTTTTCAAATGTCATTGTCTGCCATAGACTTCAATTCATCCTTCATGGCTTCGATTCACCTCTCGGGATTAGGGTATTGTTTGATTTCTTGGAAAGATGTAGGATCACTTTCCAATCCTATGTTAAAATCTTGCTTTTGGAGATAAACATAATCACGGGTACTCATAGATCTTCGTTCCCTTGTGGATTACCTTACATGAACTTGTTGTTGAGGTGGTTGAGTTACTTGCTCATCAATATGAGGCAATAACTCTACCTAATTGCATTACAAATAATACATGTATATCTTGATTCACTACTGTTGGTGCAAGTTGCACTAATAACCAGGTTTTGATGTATGACAAATAGGCTAAAGTTAGATATATTGTTATCTAATTTTTTTACTGAGTGTGCAGGAATAGATGAGTCTAGAGGACTTGACACCAGACTGAAGTCCAAATGTGCGATTCTGGCAGGAAGTTCAACTGGGTCTACGGGACCTGACAGTTGGCTGAAGTCGAATCGGGATGTTTAATTCCAGACGATTGGCTGAAGCCCGGATGTGTGATTTTGGTAGGAAGACCTGGTGGGTCAAGAGACTATAAATGGTAAGTGAGGTAAGTGTGGAGAGAGATCAGTGAAGACGAGTCCCGGTGGGAGTATAGGCGCGGTTCAGCTTAGATCCATTTGGGAAGTCTAAGCTGAGACCATGACTAGATCTTAGTCATGGGAAGATAGGTTCTAAGTCATAAATTGATCATGTTTTTAATGTGCTTACTCTGTTTTACAATGTAATTTTTGTTGCTTGGCCTAATATGTGTTGCAAGGAATCAAAGTTGTAAAATGGATGAAAAAGAGGCTCCAAGCGCCCGACCTTGGTGCGGCAGGAGGCGACTAATTGAGGCGGTGATCGCTGTTTAGCGGACACACATCACGGTCTAGGCGCCCGAACAGGTCCGGGCACCCTAAGGTGGATAAAGTTTGCAAGATAGACTTTCGACGAGGTACAACCACGTCAGCACACTCCAGACGCCCGGGCATGGATCCAGGCACCCGGATGGGGCTATAAAAGGAGGGTTCGACTAGCAGCTTTGACATCTCAATTCAAATGACTTTCGTTTTTGTGCGTTGCTCCGAGAAGGCTCCTATGACACTGAAAAGCTATTTCGACAACTGATACTCAAGCTTTTACTCTACTTGTTGTCGGTAACATTTTTGTTTATCGACATTGTACTTAAATTTATATAATCCTTTCGATATTATAGTGATTGTCCAACGAAAACATTCAACGAGAGCGGGTCTAGGAGTTGTCGAAGGCTCCAAACCAAGTAAAAAATTACTTATGTTAGCGCTTGCCCTTTTTCCTCTCTTTTCTGATGTGTTTGCTTTTATTCTTGATTTCCGAAAAAGCGAAGAACGCTATCCCCCCCCAGCGTCTTTACAATCCTACAACTACTCTCGCAGGATGTGAAATATATATAATATGAGATATGAATGTCATACCAACACTTGTAGTAACCATAGGAGGATCACCAATTATTTCTTCAAAAGATATGTCCTTAATCTTAGTAATCCCACTTCTCAATAAATTTGACATTTCTTGTCTCGAAAAAGGACCTATTTGAGGGGTCATAAAATTTATATTCCCTAGACTTATCAGGATATCTCACAAAATGACACCTCATTGTTCTTGTATACAGTTTCTTTTCGTTAGGCTTATAAAGCTTAGCCTCATCTAGACAACCCCAGACGTGTAAATGTCTAATGCTGGGCTTCCTACCCATTCACATCTCATGTGAGGTTTCAGCCACTGTTGGGTACTCTATTAAGTAGGTAAACTGCAGTTTTGAGTGTCTCACCCACAAAGATTCCGATGAGAAGTGAAAGTCATCATACTTCTCACAATATCTTTTAGGGTACTCTTTTGACACTCAATTACTTGGAGTATTAGGCATGGTATATTGAGAGATGATCTCATACTCTTTTAGGTTGTTCACAAATGGTCTTGAACATTGTTCACTTGATCTGTCATAGCGACCATAGTATTCTCCATCACGATCAGATCTAACTACCTTTATTTTTCACCTTCGGCTTTGAAAATCTTAAACATGTCCAAGGATTGTGATTTCTCATGAACAAGGTATAAATAGTCGTATCATGAGTAGTCATCCGTGAAACTAATGAAATAACTGTGTCTGTTCCAAGATGTCTTAGGAAACGATCCACAAATGCTCGTATGTATCAGTTCCAAGATGTAATTACATTGGTTTAAACTCTTATTCCTCTTGTAGTCGTTTTTCCTTTAACACACTCTATGCAGGTGTCAAAGTCTGACATGTTAAGGGATTCAAGAATTCCATGTGTCATTAACCTTTCTAAGCGTTATTTAGATATATGTTCTAAATGTCTATGCCACAACATGGAAGAATTCTCGTCGGTCAAATTGCATTTTGTACCTATGCTATGCATAATTTCATTGTCTTTAGTTTGAGTTAAGATGCTTAATTTATACAGTTTATTAATCAAGGAATCATTGTCAACCAACACTGAATTTAGAAAATATTAAAAAATTCATTTTCAAATGAACAAGAATAACCAGACTTGTTCAAACAAGAAACATAAATTAAGTTTTGTCTACAAGTCTAAAAATACCTATTGACTCTACTTTAGCTTTTCTTTCATATCCTGAATAAATGTATATGTTGGTGTTAGGTACACAACATTTAATCTAGAGTTTTAATTATGACTAAGGTTAAAGTTAGGTTAGTTGTGATCTAACTTGTTGTGTCAAGTTTGCAGGTGTAGGATACTTGACAAATGACAAAGTCCTAGTAAGTGAACTTGGCAATTGGAAAAGTCCTAGTGAGTGAAGCTAGGTTGTGACAAAGTCCTAGTGAATGAAGTTAGGTAACTAAAGTCTTGGTTGGAACTAAGCAGACAAATTCCTAATTAGAGGTTAGCTGAATCAAGTCTAAGTGATTAAGGCACAAATTTTTAGCTGGAGGTCAGGTGACTCAAGTCCAAGTGATTCCTAATTAGGTGCTATGTGAATCAAGTCTAAGTGGATGGAATCAGCTGGGAGTTAATTGTCTGGTAAAAAGTCCAAATGTGTGGAATCAGTTGGGAGTTGATTACTTGGCAAGTCCAAGTGTGTGGAATGAAGTTGAGTGTTTGGTAAAACCACACTAGACAGGTCAAATCTAGTCAAGTAAGTGCGAGTAACTTCACATTTTATATCATACTCATTACGTGTAACAACTGCAAGGAAGCATGTTCGACGATTCCAGGCAACTAGATGAAATTCGGGGGCGAATAGCTGGTGCTAACTCTTGACGAACTGATTTCGAAGGGTCTAAGCGACCGTAGTTCGGTCGGGGTGACCGGAGCGTACGAGGGATTAGAGTATCTTCTAGGCGATCGGGAGAGTGTTATCAACAATCCGATCAAGGCAGACAAGATGAAGTTTAATCCCTGCCAAAGCGACTAGAGGGTGTACAGGTGATCAGAGAGTTTCGTTAACATTATCTAACAAATATAAGTTGTTGCCACGTCAACACCTCTACAGGTGAGGAAGGCTCTAGGCGACCTGAGGAGTCCTATATAAAGAGTTTCGAGACGGAGCTTAAAGATCACTCATCTACATAGAATTCACTCTTGTTCTCGTGCTCTAAGTGTTCCTTCGCCTTCTGTGCTGCGACACGCTTAGACACACACTTCATTTCTAATCGGCAACACTTTGAGTAACATTTTTATTTATTTGTGTTGCCTTAATCTATATTCTTTTTAAGGTTTCTCCACCTAGGAGAAATTAGAAATAAGAATCACATTTTATATCTGCTGTGTGTCTATGCATCTAGTTTGATTGATCAACTTGCATGATTAACTGTTAACTAAATCTATTGCATGCTTTTATTATCTTTATTTTGTTTGATTGAATTAGTCTAAGTTTAATTTATTTCTGCTGTGCTTACTTTGATTGATTCAATTGTTTTAATTGCTATATGTTTTTTCAATCCGTAACGCTATTCACCCCCTTCTAGCGTCGATTTTAATCCTACAGTATCTTTCACATCAAGAGTGATACTTATGTGAGTAGTTACACTAGTATCTATCCACTAAGTGTCAATAGACAATCGCTAAGTTAACTTCTGAACTGATAAAGTTAAGAAGTTTACCTTTCTTAACACGTTAGTTAGTGTATTTGAGGCAATCCTTCTTCATGTGACCCTTCTTCTTGTAAAAGAAACAATGAGATTCCTTATCTCGCTTCTTTTGCTCTTTGTGCCCATGAACCCTAGAATCTGGAGTTTGTTTATCTTTGGTCTTGTTATTGGTCGTCTTTCTTTTGTTGCTTGAATTCTAATTAGTGGATGTTAGGTGAGCACTTTTAGATATCTCACGTCTCAGTCTGCCATCTTCTTTTACACATTGAACAATAAGCTCATTTAATGTCTATTTTTTCCTTTTTAGTATTATAAGAAATATTAAAAAGAGTGAACCGTGTTGGTAGAGACATCAAGATAAAATGTACTAACATACTCTCAGACATTTCGAGTTTTAGTGTTTTTAGACTTATGGCGATATTATTGTTAGGATTGAAGGAATTTAGATATTTCTACAATGATTTGTAAGTACCCCGTGATAGTTTTGATGTGATCAACCGAATTAAGTTAGGTCTTGTGTATTTGATGTCTTGTGTCTGAGTGTGTTGGGACTTAGGAATATAAGAAGTCTAGTGGATGACGCAACGAACGAGAAGAGGATGATATGGGAAGCGAGTTGACGGACTCAATGCATTCGAGAGACAAAGAGTTGCAGAAGAGTACATCAGTGGAGCAAGAAGGATGCGAAGCCAAGGAGGAAGCATGCTCAAGGAAAAGGCCAGAGTTGGGTTCGGGTGAGCTCAACTCTAGACGGCTAGAGCATCATCCAAGTGAGCGCGAGGAAAAGAATGGTCGATGCTGAGAATGACTATTTAGATGAACAGTATTCAAGGCGTTTTAGATTGAATTGGAGGTGCCTCATATGCCCAGAAAAGCAGCTGCCGCAGAAGAGACCCGAGGCGCCTCCAAACAATCGAGACGCCTCTAATGAGCTTCGAGCCGTTGTGATGCGGATAAGAGTGGGAAACCAACTTAGACTAACTGAGGCGCCTCCGATGAATCGAGGCGCCTTGGATGCCGCCATATCACAAAATGAACATTGCGTGGAGGTAAAGTTTATCCTGTTGGAGACGCCCTGGATGTATAGAGGCACCTCCAATGCCACATCAGCCAATTGCCACTTGTGACCAGAACGCTATAAATAACATCCTAGAGCTAGGAGTTCAAAAAAAAAACCTTGTACTTTTTATGTACTTTATTTTTGAACTTTTAACTGCTGTAAGGGGCTTCTCTACTTCCGACATTGTCGAAGGAGTTCATTAGTGTTTCTATTTGCTTTGGATTAGCAACTACCTAGATTGTAACCAAATGACCCTCTACCTCTTATTTTATGCTTTTATTATTTGTTTTGAATGAATTAAGTGTGTCCTTGTTAAATAAGTAGCAAGAGAAGTTTTTAACTTGATTGCAGGCTATTCATCCCTTCTAGCTGGTCCGCTCGATTCAACATGATATTATCCGCTTTTGGCTTAAGTTCTCATGTTTTATTTTTGGACTTTACCCCCAAAAGCCTCATACTAATGGAGATATTTTTCCTTATAAGTCCATGATATTTCTCATATGTTTTCAATATGGGGACTTCGTTTGCAACCATGACCCCAACACTTAGACATCTCCATAATGTACTCTTATGTTTCCTTTGTCATTGTATCGTATGGATACCAACTTCTAACGAAGTGTGGTAGTCTTGACCTTTTCGTTTGATAATTGGTTAAAGAAACTCGTAGCAATCTCCCCTTCAGTTATTGAACCCTTAATTGGTGCCGAAATTGAAAACCTCATGATACTTAGACTCATGTAGTTGGATCGCTCCCCACTTTTCAAATTCAATGCTTTGTTCTACAGTGCTAGCACTAGTCAAGGGTGCATGACGATCGTTTTTCAATACATAGTCTAAGTTCATGCAGTCCAAGATTATGATTATGTACTCTTTCCATTTCGTAAAATTTGCCCAGTTAGTATGAGGATGTTAATATTGATCGTTACTAAATTAGAAAAGAAAATTACCATAAACTTACGATTAATGCCAAGAACATTGAGAGAGATATTTTAAGAAATTATTCAATAAAAGAAAACATGCATATGGATGGACTCTTCATGAGATACCAAATACAATATTACATTTTAATTTTGGGACTAAGATGCAATTTGTTAGCGATACTCTCTATTATAGCTTAAACATTAGTTGGCCACATAATGTACCTTCTTTTGGGTTGACAAATTATGTGCATAATTGACACTTTATATGAGTTATTTTAGTCCATAGCTCACAATAACCTTAATCAGCCACATAATATGCCTTCCTTTGGTCGACAAATTAAGTACATGATTTGAACAAGAAACTTTGTTCCTTAGTTGTGTTCCACCTTTAAACATATATTTGGCCTAAAAGTAATTTTCCTTTGAGTTAATTACTTTTAGTATTGATATATATCTACCGACACAAATGCACTAAACTTACCTAAGTGTCTTCTTTGGGTCAACACAATAGTTCAATTTAGTAGCACATGTGTTTATAGACTCAAGAAAACCCTAGGAAACTTAATTGAACAGAAGTAAGTTGCTCCACTAGTGATTCCCAAGTGATCGTGAGTGGAAACCCAGATGGTGGAGCAACAGTGCAACTTACAACTCCTAACACAGCTTGGGAAGCACCGTCGCGTTGGCGTGTATAGGCCTAACACGACTCGGTCGTGCTTGTGTCGGCGCGTACAATGCTTGACACGGCCCGTCCGTGTGATTTGACACTGTTCAGCAACCCATGGCTGAAAATGGGCTAGCCGTGTTGGGTGACACAATTGTGGCACATCGTGGGTTTTCGCCCAGCACGCGACACGGCCTGGTCGTGTTGGCCACCACGGTTGTGGCGTGTCACAGTGAAACCCTAAAACCTTCTGTTCGCCGATCAAATCCGATATTTTTCATGAAAAGGCGGCAGTTACCGTTGTTCTTCACGAAAATCGCTACCGTCGGCACATGTTTTACATGTTGATTTTCCTAAAAATTGCAGTGGTTTTAGGACCGCCTCGTTCTTCGCAATTTGGGGTTGTGAAGGACTTAAATCCTAGGTTTTCTAGACTAGGGGTTTCGACTAACAAACACCATTTTATACTAGTAAAACTTGGTCTAGCATAAAATAATAAAATTGACGAAGATTCTAACTTTATCGTTATAGAAAACGATAAAACAGTCGTGACTCTGATACTACTTGTTGGGATTAAGTTTTCCTAAACCGCATGAATTCTAGAACATATATGAACTCACATAAAAGAAAACAAAACAACAAGGATATAATTACGTGGAATCTATAGTAAAGCATATAAACACATAAGATAAGATGATGAACCTGATTGCAGCAGAAAAGTTATCTTTTTGTGCATCCACGAACCTGGGAGTACTGTAGATAAGAGAAGCAAGGGCTGGTCATTTGAAGGAGTTAGGTTGACGTCGTCATAGTCTCTTCACGAATGGGGGAGTCGAGATCTGTTAGAATATCTAATTCAACAGGAATCATGCCCTATATTTATGACCTAATCGATTATTAGACCATTAATGATAATGCTTCGGACTAGCGGGTTCTACATATATAAACCTCCGTATCCAATAATTCAAACCCTTCATATTATTTAAATCACTTAACATACATATAACGTGGAAGCCCACCAAATAGTGATTAAATCGAACAACATTGAGTCTCACATCAACTCATTTCTCAAACAAGCAGCATCACCTCTCTCTCCTCAACTCACTTGTTCTATGCAAAATAAGCCTCTTCGATTGAGGATGCCTCGACAATGAGGTTTATTGGTGATTTCAATTGGAATGCGACAGCTGCAAATTTTCCAATTCATTGTTAGAGACTTTACACACACTTTCCAATTTACTGTCTAATAGTTTTTCTCGAACTTAGAAACTCCATAAGCTCTTCGTTTTTCTATCAGCTGCTTTTAGTTGATTGTAGACTTCATAAATTGAACAGCTGGTCAAGCCTGTTATAGTGACAACCTCTCTGAAACTTCTGTATTTCTGCTGCAGATACTGAAAAATACTACAGTTGGTAGGAGAGGCTCTGGAAGTAGCGTCTCTGGCGAAGGCATGTAGAATGTAGTAGGACCTCTCCCTCGCAAAGGACATTAATGATTGAGAAACTTGCCCAGATTGGATTATCCTTGTATTTCTGTTTACTGATTAGGTATGTCTTCTCGATGATCCTTCTTCTTCCGAGTAGTGGTTCATCTTGTGTTTTTGTAAGCTGAAAAACTGTTTTTGTGATCGAGATATAGTTGCATCAAAAAAAAGTTTGAAACATGCTCTCTGATTCACGCTTGTGGATTTAGTTTGAAACATCTCTTTTATTCATACTGCATATGAATTAGTGCCTGATATAGATTTCCAAATTTTGCTTGAATAACTTTAAATTGCAGAGTGGTTTAGAGAAGCATTTATTCAGCGAGTGGAATTATTACACGCTTAATTTAAAATGGAACAACAGATCTCCCATAATATCTGCATTTAACCAGCTCGTGATTGTATCAGGCGAAGTATCTCTTTTGAGTATTTGAATGATATCTCAGTCTCCTCCAAGCAGTGATCTTTTTCATCTCTAGACCAGCCCTGCAGAAACGATAGACAAACAACTTAGCGGATGACAATACTTTTCAGATGAGATAAATCACATTGAAAAAAAAAACAAGTGAAAAGAGTGTTGAGTATCATACTGAAGCAAGTTTGTTTAGCTTATCGCGCACGTTTTGCAACAGTTGAGAGAGAACACCATCCCACTTGTAGAACTCCAGCTCCTTGTTGTCTAAGATTTTTGCTGACACCTAGGAGGAACACAGAACAAGTTGAATTATCAATGAATTTCTGAGTTTGTTCAGAGGCAGAGTATTCAAACACTACCAAGCAGTATATACAGCCATTACCAAGTGGATACAGCGAGTCCTATATTGGTGATGTAAACAAGATTGTTAAGTGCATCTGAAGCCTGATCAACAACTTGAGAAAGATAGTGAGCCTGAATGAGTTAGCTAAGGCATTTAGAAGTATATAGGCCGACGCAGACAGCACTCAGCAGTAGCCATTAGAGCTGACCATGGGCTTGGTCAAAACCGGATCAGCTCAGAACTGGATTAATTGGCCGATTATCCATTGACTCAGTTCAACGTTCCCAATCCGTAACCGGTTAAGGATTAGGCCAATTAAGGGTATACTCTAGACAGACAGCTTAAAGATCGGATCCCAACTAAACCAACTTATTGCAGGACCGGATAGTACTATAGAGGAAGAGTGTGAATATCACTCTTTTAAAAACCTTTTGAAATCAGAAATGCAGCGGAAAAACAAAGTACCAAGAACTCAATCGGTTACTTAGCTCATAGTCCAGTGATTGTTATTCCAAATTCTATGATCCCTTGGACTGTTCAGGATAGGTAATTTATTAATGTTCTTTCCGAAAATCTTTCGGAAAAGAAGAAAAAACTCGAATAAAATATGAAGAAAATAGTAACAAACTATTATTCCTTTTAATATAAATGTAAATATTTAAAGTATACTGACAATGTAAAAATATAGTTTCGTCGTCGGAGAGCCTCTCGGCGTAACAATAAAACTTGCATGAACAGAGCATCAGGGAAGAGATCATAGACAGAATTGATGTCTGAGTCTCGGATCCTGAAAATTCTTTTATAGCTTTTATACGGTCAACTGAACATTTGTTCAATCGACTAAATCTAATTAGATCCCACTGTCTTCGCGCTTGATTTCAGAATTTTTCGATCTACTAAATATTTCATCAGTTGACTGAACCCATAATTTTTCTTGCTCTAGTCCAATCAGATCGATCCTGCATAATTCGCTTGTCGGTCGATTGAATATCCTGAGGAGTCAACTAAACTCCAAAACTTCGTTTACTATTTGATGCGATCACATCCAATCTATGCTTTCCATATGTGTTCGTCGACTAATCATCCTGATCAGTCGACTGAATCCTTATTTTCTTCTTGTCTCCGATCGAGTCTGACCTGTGCTTATCTGCTTGGATCGGTCGACTAGACACATATAGGTCAACCAAACACTTATCCTATTCAATCGACCGAACCATCCTATTTGACCGATCGAACCCTTCGGTCATAGAAACCTTAACTTTTACACAAAACAAAATTAGCAGGAGAATAACAATAATAATCTTGCAAAACAATTTAAAACAGATAAATATACATGAATTATTTTTATTGGTGCAATCGACCTCTAAAGATTTCGATGTATGAAAATATATCCAAGTGTGGTCAGGTTAATTAAGGATTAATCTAAACAAGGTTTGATATTTAGAAAAGAAAAGTCTAGTCAGAACTAAATGACTAACAAGGATAAGTTCTAACTAAATGTTAGGCAGGTGAGAAGCCTACTAAGTGATTAGTTCTAATTGGAGGTTAGACAAGGGAAAGTCCTGGTGAATGAGTGAAATCAGGCCCTATTGAATGAAGTTAGGTGGTGAAAGTCCTGATGAGCGAAGTCAGACACTAGTGAGTAAATCTAGGTGGTGGAAGTCTTGGTAAATGAAGTCAGACCCTACTGAGTGAAGATAGGTGGTGAAAGTTTTGGTGAGTAAAGTCAGGTAGTGGAAGTCTTAGTGAGTGAAATCGGACACTAGTGAGTGAAGGTAGGTGGTGAAAGTTTCGGTGAGTGAAGTCATACAATGGAAGTTTTAATGAATAAAGCTATGTCCTAATGAGTGGAGATAGGTGATGAAAGTCTTGGTAAATGAAGTCGGACAATGGAAGTCCTAATGAGTGAAGCTAGGCGCTAGTGAGTGAAGCTAGGTGAAGAAAGTCCAAAGTCCTGGTGAATGAAATCAGGCTATAGTGAGTGAAGTTAAGAGGTGGAAGTCTTGGTATGTGAAGTCAGACCCTAGTGAGTGAAGCTAGACGGTGAAAGTCCTGGTAAGTGAAGCCATACAATAGAAGTCCTAGTGAGTGAAGTTAAGCCCTAATGAGTGAAGCTAGGTGGGGAAAGTCCTGGTGCGTGAAGCCAGACAATAGAAGTCCAAGTGAGTGAAGTTAGGTAAACATAGGGAGAGGTAACTCTAGATAATGAGAAGTCTTGGAGGAGCAAACTCTAAGCATGTGTGGTCATGGTCGATCAGACCAACGAATCTTGAAAGCTATTAATATTATTTTACCTTACTGTTTTATATTTACTGTGCTAACTTAGTGTTACAAGTCTTAGTAAGCAAGACCAGAGAAAATTCAAACAGGTCTAGAGGACTAGATATTTGGCATGTAAGTGAAAGTAAGCACCGGAGGAGAGTGTTCCAGTGAAGATGAGTTCTAATTAAAGACTTTAGGCGCTAGTCCAGTTTAGGTCTATTATGGATGCCTAAACTGAGACCATGAGTAGATCCTAATTTTCGACAGACAAGATCTAATTAATAATGTTTATAAATTATACTAATTCTATTTTGCAGGATTAACATTTTTAAGGGGTAAAAATGTGTTTTAAGTACCGGTTGAACATACAAAATTACAAATATATATCTTATCATATTAAAATATTATTTATAATATTAATATTATATAAAAAAAATTATTAATATAAAAAATAAAGAAAATTTAGGATTTAATATAATATTTTTTAAAATATACTTTGCTTTTACATTTTGAGAATTCAAGCTTGTGAATGAAAGTTTAAAAAAAAACTAATAAAAGACATCAATTTTCAAAGGAAGAATTAAAAGATGTTAATACAAAGAACTAACAAACTATATAATTTTAATTTCCATAATATGATGAGTTGGTTAGAAAGTTATAAATTTACTTAGGGATTAATTTTTGACGAATATATTTCTAAACAAATTTCTCTCGTCCTCTAATAATTTGACAGTCAATTATAAGTTGATAAATTTATTATAATAAATTAGAGATCAATTTTCAATTGACATATGTCCTTAGAAAAAAGAAATCTACCTCTAATCGTTTAACATTCAACTAATTGATCTTATAATTTATCATTTTTATAGTCTGAAGCCGGACTATGAATAACACCTTAAACTATTGTATTTACTTTTTTACTAGGATAAATACACAGCTTCAATAAATGCACTTTCTTTTATATATTTATAAATTTTTAAATTTTTTTTTAAAAAAATATTGTGAACTACACTCAAGCGATTTCATGAACCATCAAATTGCCTATTCTAAAGGGTGGTTCGTAGGGTCCAGTGGCCATGCCGTAGAGCTGTGACATGGGGTATAGGCTTGCATTGCCATGTCCACCTATCCCTCCATCTCCATGATGGACTATGGGCAGTCCACTGAAAGGTTGAAGTCCCGACAACGCGGAGCTCACATTCATATCACGTCAGAAAAAAAAAAAATCCTATATACCTCTTAACCATTCATATTCACTATAAAAAAACCTCTTAACCAACTCTTTTAACCTTTTTAATAGGTTATTATTTGCATTTTTTAAAAATAGAAATTGAAAAAAATAATAATATTAAAAAAAAACACGAAGGAGCAGCTCTTCGTTAAAACCAAATTAAAGAGCTGCGAACGAGCTCCCATGGATGTCCTTAGTGCACCAAACTACCTATGGAAGACATTGTCTGTGCTAAAAGATGTAGTTGCCTAGCTAGCAAATTTGATTGATACGTAGAAAATTTATATTCAGATAAAAATCAAAGTTAATGATATATACCATTCTGCCGATAATTCGACCGCCAGAGCTATGTGCGAAGTAGACATTGTAGAAGTGGCAAATGAAAGCTTGAGGATTCTTATCTGAAATCTGCTCCAGATAGCGAGCATGAGAATGTCCACGATCAGAGGGTTCCGGAATGGTACGTTTTTGATCCTTGAACCACTCCAGATCTTTTGCTAGCTTTTCAGACCTTTCCAGGCCACTATTTCTAAACTCGACATCTACAAAACAAAAGTTAAAGTCCGTACGTGCATGTTATCAACAATTCACTTTCAGTATAATCTGGTCAACTGCTAGCCATATGCATGGTTCCAGAATATATATATATATATATATATATATATATATATATATATAGAAACTATCAGTACTTTCAGTATCAACAATTTCTGGTTTGAGTAGAACTTACAGTAGGCGACCTCTCGGATGATGGCCTCGAAGGTATCGTAGACGAGCTTGCTATCGACCAGGAACTGGAGGAACCCTGAAACGGACGGCTCCCACTCGGAGACGGCCGGCCCTTCGGGTTCTTTCTCGCCCTCCTTGGTCAGGTTTTTGGGGTGCAGCTTCATCGAGGCAGCCCTCATCTCGTCGACGAACGAGAGGCCCTGGGGATCATGCTTCCTCTCCGACATCTTGCCTGTGATTCAGTTAAAGGAAAGGGAGGCGGAGGCGGACGAGGCCGGGGATGGAAGGCTGTTGATTGAGAGATCGGGAGCGAGGAGGGAGGGAGGGAGCCATACTTATGGGGAGTAGCTGAGAGAGATCGGTAGATCTGAAAAAAAAAATTATAATAATAGATAATCACTATCATGGATGTTGGGTAGAAATTTTACTTATTTAAAAGTTATTTTTATAGAGATTATTTTAAAATTAATATAAATTAAAATATAAAATATTTAAAAATAAAAGTTAATGTAAGGTAAAGACGTAAAGTTAAAATGTTTGATGAATAATTATTTTTAAATTTAATTTTTAATTAAATAATAATAATATTTTTAAACTATATAAATTAATATATTTTAATTATCTAAATATAATTTTGAGATATTATTTGTTTA
Source organism: Zingiber officinale (assembly GCF_018446385.1). NCBI lineage: Eukaryota > Viridiplantae > Streptophyta > Magnoliopsida > Zingiberales > Zingiberaceae > Zingiber > Zingiber officinale. The sequence goes on along the minus strand of NC_056000.1, from coordinate 27,477,562 downwards.
TATAATTATTATTATATTTTAAGTATGGTATCAAAATTATTTTTTATAATAAAAATATATAGAATTAATAAAAAAATGATAAGATTTATATAAATATACAAAAATATGTATAATTTTTTTTAGAAATATAAATTATATAAAAATATAAAATATTATTTAAAAAAGTATTATAGAAATGTGAGGTTAATTATGTAAAATGATAAATTTATTAAGGTAAAAAATATGATGCCATGTAAAATGATAAATTTATTAAGGATATAAATATTAATTTTTTATTTTAAACCATAAATAAAAAAATAAAAAAATATTAAATTCTTACTTCTAACTTAATAAAAATTATAAAATAAAAATTAATATTCAAAGTATTTTTATAATAAGTCAAATTTAAGAAACATCTTAAGTAGAATTGAAGTTATACCCAACATTCTCTAAAAAGATATTGAGAGGAGAGAGAGGTGGGATTGCTTCTCTTGTATTTTGAAATTGGTAATTCTATTTAAAAATAGGGGGAAAGTGGAATAGGATTGGGTATGTATAATAGAATAGGATTGAGTTGATTAGGATAAGATTAAAGGTAAAATAAATAATCTCTTTTGATATCAAGGTATTATCAATTTTATCCTTAATCATTCATAATTCTATCTCTAATCAACTCTACTAAATATTTAATTAAAAACTTTTTAAAAATATAATTCTATCATGATTATCATGTATACCGAATGAATTGGATGTTCACATGGCCCGATGGCCGGTGTGGTACGAAGAGAAAGAATTCATTTCGATTATTATTTATAATTCACATGGGACCCACTGTTATAGCTATTGACTTACTCGTTTTTCTCACCTTCCTGTTCATTAAAGACGGCAAGTGCAATCACATGGCTGGGTGTTCGTTGGCGTGGGGACATAAACGAGTCCGCTCGCTTTTTTTTGTTTTAAAAAAGGAATTTTCTTTTTATTTTTATAATCTTCCCCCTTTTTTTCGCTCAGCTTTTTTCTGGTAGAGAATTTGTTGACCGCGTGGAGAAATTCTTGTTCAATTAATTAAGAAAAGAAATAAAATAATACTTTCCTGATTTGACATATAACTTAAAAATAAACAAGTTAAATATATTGCTTTAAAATAAATGAACTAATCGCGTCTGAAGAAGGGAAAAATGGGGCGATACGCCACGCCATGTGATATAAGCTTCTATTGTTTCAATGTCAAAAGGGAATCCCGTATCATCATTTTCATGAAAAATGTATTTCAATTTTAAAAATATCAATATTCTTTCCATTTTTTTTTTTATCTAGAAGCAACCTTATTCTATTACTAGCAAATCAAATTTGATTAAATTTGTTATAAAGTATCACAACTTTATTTAAAATTAATACAATATATAATAATTTTGTTCATAACTACTATAATATAAAATAATATAATCAAAATTACTTACAAGAGCTTGCCAAAATTGTTATACGTGTCACAGTTTTAAACAAAACTATTACATATTATAGTAATTCTAAATAAAATTATTATAAAATTGATAGTGATTTTTACTAAATTTAAAAATAATATTTTTATGTGTAATAATTATGACTAAAATAGAGTAATTTTATTTTACATTATAGCAAGTTTGAACAAAATTGTTATTATGGAAGTATTTGGGATGAAAAATAAAATGAAATCTTGTTTTAATATATTTTTTTTCGAACTGATGGAAGTATCTTTTTTACTATAATTAAAATAAGAGAGTTCTGTTTATTTTTTACCAATTTTATTAGTACAGGGTAAATATTTATAAAATGGTAATAAAAAATTCCTTTTTCAAATTATTTTTATAATAATATTTGGAAAAAATAAGAGAGTTTTTAAAGTCAAATTGGAGGCGTAAGAAACCACAAAGTATTATAATAGGTCATTAAGTCATCTCTTCTATTATTATTATTATTATTATTATTATTATTATTATTATTATTATTATTATTGGCATTCAAATCACGCATAGATTTTTTAATTAGCAAAGGCTTGTTTTTTTTTTTATAATCCAAATATTTGGTTTTCTAACTGACTAAGTTTTATAGATGATTGGTCTAACCCACAAACAGCTGCCAACAACAAAAATATTGGCATTAAAATCACGCATAGATTTTTCAATTAGTAAAGATTTTTTTTATAATCTATATATTTAGTTTGCGTACGGACTAAGTTTAAGACCATCCATACAAGTTTTCTTATCCAAAATACATAATTTAAGGTAAAAAAATTACTTTATTAAATTTAGATATCTATTTTTCAATACATCATATATCAGCTTCCCTATTTCTTCTCTCTTCTATAATGTTTAGAGAATGAAATTCATTTCTTAAATTTAGAAAAGTATTGTTCATAAATACATAATTTAGGGAATCGATAAGGTAACTGATATAAAATTTTTTTAATTATCCTATCTAAAATTTAAAGTAAAATTTTTTAATAGACGATTGCTCCCGTCCTAAAGAAACTCTCATTGACAAACGTACTTTCTTAATTAGCCACTATATATTAGGCTACGTTTCATGAGGATAATTAATTTTATAATATAATCCTGATTATATGATAAAATTAATTACTTTGGATTAAAAAGAATAAATTTTATAATCTCAATTATAAAATTAATAGCATGTAATTTGAATTACATTCCAATCTTAAGATTTAATATGTTAAATATATCCTTAGTCAATTTCTTGCTTGCTGCCATCGGTTGTCAGCGTCGGTCGTCGCCGCCATCAACCACTGCCACCATTGTCAAGCGCCGTGGCTGTATGTCGTTACCGTTATCTGTCGTCACCAGCGACATCATCGTCTGTCACTTAAGATATTTTTATCATTTTATAATAATATGAATTACATTACTTACAAAAAATAATATACGCTAAATAAAAGAATATAATAATCCTTATAATTAAAGCTTACATAAATAATATATATTTTTTCACCAAATATAGTAATATAATATTAATTATATTATATTATAAATTTAATTATATTACAAATTTAATTACGTTACCTAACCAGACACAACTAATTATTATATAAATCACCTCTACCATTCACAAATCTAGTTAGATAAGAGATTTTAAAATCTAAAGAAAAATGAATCTTTTTATTTAAGACAATAGTAATCACCTCTACCATTCACAAATCTAGTTGGATAAGAGATTTTAAAATCTAAAGAATCTTTTTATTTAAGACAGTATTAATTCCTCTATTTGGATAAGATATGTTTTTGACTTTTACTAATTTTTATTAGTACATTTTTATAAAATAATAATAATAAAAATTCTTTTTAAAATTAATTTTATGACGTTTGGCAAAATCAGGAGAGTTTTAAAAGTCAAATTAGAGCACTGCACGTGGCTCACACGTCTAGACGAGCATAGAAGATTATTATAATAGGTCATCAAATTCCCGGCTATGGACGCCTAAGCAATCTTGAATATTTATGATTTGATATTCAATTAAATATTTTTTTATGGTCGATGGAAATTTTTTATTTGATTAGATTGATAATTTTTCGAATTAATCAGCTGAATATACCGTGCAAATCACCTATACAGATGTACACTTTCGTGATGGTTTATTAAATTTATAGATTTGGATAAGAGATTTTAAGGTTGAAAGATGAATGAATCACAATATTATTTTGTCTGAGTATATATATATATATATATATATATATATATATACCTGTCAACTATTTAAAAAGAAAAAATATATATATATATAAAAATCCTTGATTATCTGAATTATTAAAAAATCATTTTTTTAAAAAATATTGTGCCTATTATATTTTTTTTAAAAGGAATATTATTGTAGCATCAAGGAGTAATTGTTATAAAGTATTAAAATAAACCAATTCAACTAGTTACATATAATAATTTTATATTAAATTTCATTACCAATTTAATTAAAATTATTTGAGCTAAATTATAATTGATCTTGTCCATAATCTGAATCAGACAAAAGTTGACGGAGATGATGTTGGTATTGACGGAGAGGCGATTTCGACGCACCCTGCGTACTCACGTCGAAAAGGCGAACCCACACGTGGAACCACCAAAGTCTATGGTAGGAGAACTGGTGGTATTTAGACTCTGCACATACTCAAACAAGCACCATATCATTAGAGACCAGAAACTAGGTAAAAAGTCTTCAGCATAGGTCCTCCACGCTCAAATTAGGTTCTTTTTCCCTGGAAGAACAATGTACGATGGAAAAAAGAACTGTTGAAAATGAGTGCGTATGTGTGCGTACTTGGCTAAGGAAGAGAACATCCCTTTTTATATAACACTACATACCTTTAGAGACTGACCGTTGTCAGAGAATATTAGATGTCAGGGCTTGTCGGGTGAGAGAGGTTGTATGACGACCTCTTATTGGTGGAAGGAAGGTTCCACTCTCAGGGAGTGACAGACCACTGGAATATCCCCTGACGTCTAGCAGTTATTCTCTGACAGGAGATTATGATTCTCTGACATTGTTGTCGTTTAGTGCTTTCCATCCTGCCCCGGTTCAGCTACAGACAACTCTGGACGACCTCTCAGATATGCTGCCAGGACTACGCCTTGATGATGAACTGTGGTGAACCGACCGGACTTTATATGAGACTATGGCGAGGGATCTATCTTTCACATTTGATCGTTGAAGAGTCGGTCGGGAGTTGTCTCAGTAAAAGTACTAGGACCATATATAAAGCCCGATCTAGGAAAGTCCAATCAGTCGGGGGCAGGCTAGGAACTAGTCCAAGCTTCATCTTATGACTCAGATCTGGGGACCTGCCCTACTTGTGACCGACCAGGAATTATGCGAATCTAGGACCTACCCTACCTATAACTGACCAAGAATTATGCGGCTGGCGATGCGAGGTGGTCTAACTCTTGTCTTTCCTTGACTCTTGACTGTCACGCGTGCTTGAGTTTTGACTGTCACGCCCCCTTGACCTTTGACTTCCTGGCTTTATCGAGCCCCTCCTTTATTCATCGTATCACAAGTCTCCCCTCCAAGTCTAGTCGAAGGAGGCTTAAGTTTGACTAATTAGACCATGACATGCTTGTGACTCAACCTGCCTACAAGGGACTGGTGGGTGGCTGACTATCTTTGCAAAGATTGAAACTTGCATTGTTGTCCTAGTGCTGCTATTGGCCCGATGGCGCTGGTGATGTATGAACATTTGAGGGCAAAACAAACACTCATGTTGTTGACAAGTGGTCACCAGAGCCGTGCTTGCTTATACCTCATACTGGGGCGATAGTTTGTAGCCCGACCGGGAGGTCGTTAATCGCGAGAGTATGTTCGCTTATAACTTTTTGGGGCGAGAGTTTGGAAAGCCGACCGAGAGGTTGTTGATCGCGAGAGCATGCTCGCTTATAACTCGCGCTGGGTGAGAATCTGGAACGTCGACCGAGAGGTCGTTGATCGCGAGAGCATACTCGCTTATAACTCACGTTGGGGCGAGAATCTAGAAAGCCGACCAAGAGGTCATTCATCGCGAGAGTATGCTCACTTATAACTCGCGCTCATGCGAGAGTCTGGAACGCCGATCGAGAGGTCATTGGCCGTGAGAGTATGCTTGCTTATAACTCGTGTTGAGGCGAGAGTCTAGAATGCCGACCGAGAGGTCATTGGTCGCGAGAGCATGCTCGCTTATAACTCGCACTAAGGCGAGAGTCTAGAACGCCGACCAAGAGGTCGTTGGTCGCGAGAGCATGATCGCTTATAACTTGTGCTGGGGCGAGAGCCTGGAACGTCGACTGAGAGGTCGTTGGTCGAGAGAGCATGCTCGCTTATACCTGGCGTTGGCGCAAGAGTCTCGAATGCGACAGAGAGGTCGTTGGTCGCGAGAGCATGCTCGCTTATAACTCACGCTGGGGCGAGAGTCTAGGACATCGACTGAGAGGTCGTTGGTCACGAGAGCATGCTCGCTTATAACTCGCGCTGGGGCAAGAGTCTAGAAAGCCGACTAAGAGTTCATTGATCGTGAGAGCATGCTCGCTTATTACTCGCGTTGGGGTGAGAGTCTGGAAAGCCGATCAAGAGGTCGTTAATCATGAGAGCATGTTCGCTTATAACTCGTACTAGGGCGAGAGTCTGGAATACTGACTAGGAGGTTGTTGGTCACGAGAGCATGCTCGGTTATAACTCACACTGGGGTGAGAGTCTGGAAAGTCGATCGAGAGGTCATTGATTGCGAGAGCATGCTCACTTATAACTCGCGCTGGGGCGAGAGTCTAGAAAGCCAACTGCGAGGTCGTTGGTCATGAGAGCATGCTCGCTTATAACTCACGTTGGGGCGAGAGTTTGGAAAGCAGACCTAAAGGTCGTTGATTGTGAGAGCATGCTAGTTTATAACTTGCCCTGGGACGAGAGTCTAGAATACCGACCGGGAGGTCGTTGGTGAGCAAAAGAAACACGCCCGTGGACTTATCTTCTGTGGCCTTTGGAGCAACCTGTGGTTGTGACTCCCACTCGATTATTAGGCCTTGGCCAAATTTGAATCTTATTCTAGTTCCGAGGATGGGTGAGGTGCCAAATTCTTGTCAATGCTTTCCGCCACCCTTTACTCCTGTTCCCAAGGTAACCGCATGGAATTGTTGGTCCTCGAGGCATGGTGCAAGTCTCCCCATATCAGCCTCATGATTTCTCTATCTTTTCCATCATAAATGTCATTTCATAGGAAGATGACACATGTCTGACTGACTTCCTTTGATACGACGCCTGATGCATGTTTTTTGCACGGGACTCGATAGTGCTTCCCCCTGGTGATCCGACGGCTATCCTTCACAGTGCCGTTTTGATTGTCCGGCTCACATCTCTATGCCTCTTACTGGTTTTAGTTTAAAAACCCTAAAGGCAACGAGCAGTTGTTCATTGATGCTTCTTCTTCCCCAGACTTCTTCCTTCCCGCTTGCTTGTCTTAACACCCCTACGTTTCCTTCGTAAGTGTTCATTTCCCTTTTCCCCTACATCTTCACTTTTGGATTATGGCCGGAGAGACTTTAGTCCCCTGGTATGACTTCTTCCACTCCAATTTTGATAGGAGTGATCTTAAGTCGGTGCAATCTAGCCTGAAGCTTTCTGAAGCCTACAACCTTCGCATCCCTGGGCCTGATGATCATCCCTGTTATCCTCCTCCCGATTGTGTGACTTTCCTTAAGGACCAGTTTCTTGGTGGTCTGTGTTTTCCCATCCCTTTTTTCTTTTTAGAGTTGAGTCAGTATTTTTGCATCCCTTTGCCTCAGTTTGCTCCCAATACCTTCCGCGCTATGTGTTGGATGGTAATCCTATATCGTCTGTATGACATTCCCTTAACTCCTCAACTTTTCCATCATTTTTATTCCCTCAAGCGATCGGAGCTCGGCATCTTCATGGTGCAATTTCGGCCTAGGTGTAAGTTCTTCACGTGCATGCCTTCTTTTAATAAAAGCTGGAAATCTCATTTTTTCTATGTGCAACTACCCGACCCTATGGCTTGGCCCACTGAGTGGCGCTCAGGTCTTCCTCCTTCCTCTAAGTTAAGCGACTATCAGCATTAGCCAGATTACTTCATTACTTCTAGGAAATTAGACAGGGTGTAGCTCCAACTCCCTTCCCTACTATAGGAGAGCGTGCTACATACCTTCGGGCTGAGTCCCATTCGAACGCTCTTGATTGCACCTTTTGGTAAGATCAAATGACTCCTCCCTCATATCTTCACTAGCTGAGACATCTTTTTTTACCTGCAGAAATCATCATGTTCAGAGCTTTTGCCCTCGACTTCTCCACACTGCCCAATGACATTCTGCGGAAACGTGGAAGAGAGATTATGTCTAGCCAGGAGGTTCCTCAGGCCAGTGCCTTAGTAGGAGTCTCCTCTCAGCAAACGGGAGAACACGAGGTCCTTGAAGATGAATTTCATCCTTCAGTGGACCTTCCACCACCGCTGCTGCTAGTGAGAAGACTTCTTCTCTAGCCTCTGAGCGCCCCTTGCGCCTTCAACGCAAGAGGTGACGTGTTACTCCTTCAGTCCAGTCTTTTTCCAAGAGGCTACCTTTGCTGCAGGTGTCTGGCCAGGATAAGACTCCTTCCCGAGCAAACACTCCAGCCTCCTCGGAGACCGCAACCTCTTCTTCTGTCCCTGCTCAAGTCATGAAACAGACACACTCCTGACTGGAAGGCTAGCCTGTGACTTTCATGCCTTCTTTGCCTCCAACATCCCTGGCTCAACCATCTCCTGCGGCTCTTGCGCCTTCCTCCACCTCTAAAGACCGCACCAAGGGGTTGTATGCATTCACTTCCTCCTTTCAACTACCGTCCCTCCAAGTGCTGGGCACAACCCCTTCTTCCAGCACTTCCCCCAACTGTGGTCAGGTACAACTGCATGGTCCCCTGTCTGACTCATGGAAGAACACCGCCAACCAAATTTTGGGAATGTTCTCAGTTGGATTTGTCTGACACATTTTCCCAACAGATGGTATTGATAAGTTTTAGCCACCCCCTCTCCATATCCTCGAAGCATTGCTGATTCGGTGCTATTTACAAACCTGCGTCATGGGGCTGAGCATCTCTCAGTTTGTGGATGGTCTTCGTCGATAAAATGAGTCCTTTAGGGCTCATATTCAAGAATTGGGGTCTCCTACAACAGCAGGCCGAATTTTCGATCTCATGACCTCGGGGAGTTTACTACAATCTCACCTACAAATGACGGAGGACCAAACTCGAACCGCTCGAGACCTGACCCATGTTGAGTCTGAGAAGGTGAAGTCACTGGAGTCCACCTTAAAGACCAATCCAGCTAAGCTTAAGTTCGAGGGTCTAAGGCGCGTCCAAATCCTGACCGAGTTAGATGAAGGAAACAGAGGTTGCCAACCTTTCCTCCCAACTACAGGACCTGCAAGAGGCTCACTACTCCCTACGGACGAACCGGGCCACTAAAATGGTTGAACTGTCTACTAGTGCTGATCGGGAGGCAGCCCTTCAGAAACAAGTGGATGCGACCCAGTCTATTATCAAGTCAATGCGGGCGGAGCTCTTGGTGGCCCAAACCGAGGCAACGACTACACGCTAGGAACTAACCGGGGCGCGAGCTAACCTGAACAAGGTCTAGGAAGAGCTGAAAGAGTACCATGCAGGGGAGTTCTCTCGTCTTGCAGCTCACAAGACCTCCTTCTTAGCTTCCAAGGATTTTGGGGCTAAGGTAGGCCACCTTATCGACCAAATGTTTTGCTATAGCGACGAAGGGGCTCTTAGTATAGCTACAAGAGAAGGGGATGCTATGATCAACCCCTCCTAAAGACTTCTTAGATCGCACCCGCCTACTCAACGAGCTCCCTGAAGAAGCGTTCCCTATTTTTGAATAACCTGGAGCGTCGTGTAACTATCTTCTTTTGTTTAATCATGACGTATTGTCCCAAACTTTCTTTTGAATTTTTGAACTGTGGCTATTGTAGATATTGGGTAAATGGATATGTTGTTAGTGAACTGTGTTACTTAAATATTCGTCAGGCTTATCTAGAATTCTTTGACATTTCCACTTTTATAGCTAAGTGATAGGCTCAGTGCCTAACCACTTGGTGGATGCTTGGTCATCACCTCCACCCAAATAGGTACCATTACAGGAGAGGATCGCTCCCCTTAGTCATGCCTTACTAGGAACACTAGTCACTCTATTTTCCCAGGCGAGTCGCCCTATGCCACTGCCAACCGCCTACTCAGTCGTGAGCTACCACAATTCTAGAGTCACCCATTTGCCCAGGCGAGAGTTACTGTAGCCTCGTCTATTTTCGATGTCATAAAGGCTTCCACTCCCTTTCTACCATGTGACCCTCTGATCCACCTTTTTCAGACAAGACAAACCCTTGGTGCGATTTTCTATGACTATCCAATGTCAGATGCAACATTCTTTTTCTATGAATCGTATGATTGATGTTGATGTCGAGGATCCACACCTTGTGCCCCTTCTGTTGGCTATAAATAGTCCCCTTCAACTTCTCTCTTGGACTTATCGTTGATCGTCAGAGGCGTCTTCCCTTCTTTCTTCTCTTGTTGATTTTTCCTTCCTTGCTCTCTTCTATAACTTTTCCATGGATCATTCAGAGTCTGGGTACGCTCCTAGAGTTTTGACCTTTAGCGTCGTAGATCTAGACGATTTTCATTTCACGTACGAAGTGCCCATCGCTATGCATATTATCATATCCTCTGAGATCCATCGCCTTCACTAGCCCCCCTCAAGGTTATGTAACTTTTTTTAAGGAGTAGATTATAGCAGGTTTTCATTTTTCTATCCACCCCTTTTTCTCTGACATGAGTTAGTACTTCCATATTTCTCTTTGTCACCTTATCCCTAATTCCATTTGGATTCTGTTCAGGTTCATCCACATTTGTAACTTGTGTGACATCCGCTGGGCTCCTCATCTGTTTCACTACTTTTTCACTCCTTGTCGCTATAGCATCCTTCCTTAAGGAAGGAGGTTACCTATCGTCTGACCCTCCAGAGGACTTCCTGGACCATCATCGGATCATTAAAGAAATGCATGATGATATTTTTTCAGAGTTCAAATGATTCTCTTTATAGTACGTCTATTACTTGTTTACGACTATTATTTATAAAAACTTGTTTCTGGCTTTTGCGTTCCTGCTTTCTGTTCATGCCTCATGACTTTTCCTTAGGATATGTCCCATCATGAGGATGCTTTCTAGCTTGGGTCGTTGAGTGAGTGTAAGTTAAGGTGAAACTTATTATACTAAGAGCTGCACGGGTAACTTCCGAATGAGGTTTTATATCCCTGCTTGACTAGGCCCGAGCTATTAGTCGAGGTTTAAATGAGTTCTGCTGGCAACTTCCACTAGGAGAGGAGCACTAGGACCTGATCAGGCCATTGAGGACTTCAAGAATGCCTCAATTTTTGTGACTCTCCGAAAGACTTAAGCATAATCTTGGTCGGGTTCTCTCGACCGGGCACTTTGTGCATATGCCAGTAGTGCTTACTTCCTGACCTAGGAGCTTTCTCTCAAACAAATGTAGTACAAAGAATAACAAAATTAGGTACGGTAAGGTTGAATGTAGTTAGCACTCCATGGGCGATCCAACTTTCTACCCTGAGCATCTTGCAGGTAATAAGCACCTAATGCGAGATTTTTAATGATCTTATATGGACTATCCCACTGAAGTGATAACTTAGTTACCTCTCCCACCGGCTTTATCCTTTTCCATACTAAGTCCCCCTCTCCGAAAAAACGGGGGATCACCTTCTTATCGTAGTGTTGTCGCATCCGTTGCTGGTACACGGTTAACCGAGCGGTCGTTCTCTCTCAGGTTTCACTGATAAGATCCAACTTTAAAAGTTGTCGCTCAGTATTCTCAGGGTCATACAGTAATCACCGAATAGATATAACCCCAACCTTGATCGGCATAACTGCTTCTCTACCATAGATGAAGTGAAACAGAGTGAGCCCCGTGCTTTCTCGTGGAGTTGTTCGGTATGCCCAAAGGATGTTGGGGAGTTCTTTAACCCAATCGCCGCCCATGTGATCCAACTTGACCTTTAACCCCTAGACTATTGGGACCCCGTGGTTGTTTTGATGTGATCAACCAAGTTAGGTTAGGTTATGTTATGTTTTGGTTTGATCACTATGTCTAAGTGTGCAGAAGTTTAGGAGCACAGGAAGTCGAGTGGAAGATGCAGCTAGCGAGAACGAAAACACGGGAAGGGAGCCGACAGGCTCGATGCGTCCAAGGGACGAGAGGGCTGCGAAAGAGTACACCGGTGAATGAGAAGAGCATATGCGACATTCGAGGGACGAGAAGCCTGAGCAGAAGCCTGCTCGAGGAGAAGATCGAAAATTGGGTTCGGATGAACCCTATTTCGGTTGGTCTTAATCACCCAGGCGATCAGAGCAGTAGGAAAGCAAAAGGAGCTGGAGAGCACTGCTGGAGGCGCCCTCAACAAGGTGTTGAAGGCACCTCCAAAGCAAGCCAACGCCATCGCCACATTCTGGCGGAGGGCACCCTCCATAAGAATGAGGGCGCCCTCCATAAGGCATGGGAGGCGCCCTCCATAAGGCATGGGAGGCGCCCTCCATGTCTATGGAGGGCGCCCTCGACCTGGCCAAAATAGCCATTGGCAGCGGATAAAGTTTTATCCGCTGTCACCTCACTGGAGGCGCCCTCCAACCCTTGGAAAGCGCTCTCGAGCTATGGATAGAATTTTCAGGAGCTATAAAAAGGGCCCCTGGAGCTAGGAAATACACAATCAACTCAAGCGTTCATTTCTTAGCAATAGTCTGAGCATTCAAAGATTGTAAGAGGTTTCTCCGCCTACATGAAAGAGATTTTTTTAGTGTTGTTATTGTCTTGGATTAACAACCACCTTGATTGTAACCAAGTAAAATTCTGAGTCTCTTTTTTTCCAGTTTTTGTATTATTTATTTTACGCTATTGCTTTTAATTTGAGTTGAAAGAATGAGAAAGGTCTTTATTTATTTTTCAGGCAACTCAACCCTCTCCAGCCGGCCTACCCGGACCAACAAATGGTATCAGAGCTTAACAGCTTCAGGAGGACTAACCGTCGAACGAAGCACACGAGATGGCCGGATTAAGTATTCACCCACCGAAGTTCAAGGGGGACTTTGCCAACTGGAAAAAGAAGATGGAGGTATTTTTCAAGATGTATTTTGATTTATTTTTGATAATGGAGGTTGGTTTTGCAGCACCCGAAGGTAAAGACAAATACCACTGGATAAAAAAGGAGTAGGCCGACTTCGTGGCAAATAGTAAAGCAGAATTTCATCTGCTGAGCGTCCTACTGCCACAAGAAGTCAACCAGATTGGAGCTTACGAGTCCACCAAGGAGCTCTGGGAAAAATTCCTGGAACTCCACGAAGGAACCTCGGAGGCAAAACTTACGAAACGAGACCTACTTCGCAACTAGATCAACAACCTCCGATTAGAAGAAGACGAGATTGTAGCGCATCTTCACTCGAGGATCAAGGAGCTAATTACCAGACTTTCGAATCTCAGAGAAAAGGTAAGCAATCGAGATTTACTAAGGTATGCACTTAATGCTTTCCCTAAAAATAAAGAATAGGCATCATTAGTGGATGCCTATTATATCTCTAAAGACCTAGAATCTGTTACTTTAGATAAATTATTTTCTACTTTTGAAGTCCATGAAACAAGATGTGCAAATTCAAAGAAGGAGTCAAAGCACAACATTGCTTTTAAAGAAAAAAAAATGGACGAACAAGATTTAGAATCCTCCTTCGATGATGATGAAACAGCGCTGATGGTACGCAAATTTAAAAAATTATTTAAATCTAAGCAATTTAATCAAGTGCAAGGTAGAAGAAGAAGAAAAATAAAATGCTACCACTGCAATGAAGAAAGGCATGTGAAAGACAACTGCTCCAAACTGAAGAACAAGGACAAGGGCAAGAATAAGAAGCCCGTCCAAACGAACAAATACAAGACCCTAAAGGCAACGTGGGACGAAACGTCGTCCGAATCAGAGGTCGAAACTTTCTCCGGACTTGCATTGATGGCAAGCCACAAAGAAGATGAACACGAAGCAAGCTCGTCCGAAATGAGCATCGAGAGCATCGATGAAGGGGGAGCGTCAATAAAAGAAATCAGTAGTTCAGGGGGAGCTATGGATAACGAGATCGACAAGGTAAGTAAGGTACGATCTCTCCTACCTGATAAATTATTTAAATTTGTAAAATTATTAACTAAAGAATGTTACAAGTTAGAAAAAGATAACATAGATTTGAAAATACAATTGTCCAAAGCATGCCCGCTAGATTTATATGATAATCTGAAAATAGAAAATGACAAATTAAAAATAGAGATAGAAAATATGAAAAATCGTGCATGCTCATACAATGAAAATATTAGAAAGTATAGAAATCTGAACTGGTATCTTAGATTTCATAAGGGTCAAATTAGGAAAATTCCTAAAAGTTATGTACCATAAAATTTTTTATTAACCTTGTAGGAAGGAACCTATATTGGGTTCCAAAAACTTGTATCAATTAAAAGTGAAATTAGACTTAGGACTTTCAGATAGAAAATTAAATATTTGAATTCATTAAGAGGCTTTGTCTAAAAGTGATTGTTGATCTAATAACCAAAAAGGCCTAGTGCCTCGCCACAGCCTGGAAACCAATTTCTGAATTGAATATTTAATTGACAAACTGATAAGCATGAAATAGTTAATTAAATTAAATGCTTTCAACTTTTGTCAATGGTTTAACATTTAATATTTTTTACTTAACTTGCAAACTTCATTTAGAATTTTTTTTAAAAAAAATTTACTTAGAATTTTTTTTATTATTGCAAGTTTCATTTAAAAATTTAACTTTTTCCTGTTAAAACTTAGTTTTACCCTTAGATTTTATTGAGTGCCCCAATTTTTGTGTGATCAAAGGGGGAGAAGGGAAGATTAAGTTTAGGGGGGAGATAGTTCAATAGTTCAAAATTTAAAAAGTCTTTGCATTGCAATGTTATTTACTTGCTATTGTAATTTTATTATCTTTACTTCATGATTATTTTACCCTGAATTAACTTGGGTTGCTCACATCAAAAAAGGGGGAGAGTATTGGGACCTCGTGGTTGTTTGATGTGATCAACCAAGTTAGGTTAGGTCCTATTTTAGTTTGATCCCTGTGTCTAAGTGTGCAGGAGCTTTGGAGTATAGGAAGTCGAGCGGAAGACGCAGCTAGCGAGAAGGACGACAATGGAAGGGAGCCGACGGGCTCGGTGCGTCCGAGGGACGAGAGGGCTGCGTAAGAGTACACCGGTGGACGAGAAGAACGTATGCGACGTTCGAGGGACGATAAGTCAGAGTGGAAGCCTGCTCGAGGAGAAGATCGAAAATTGGGTTCGGGTGAGTCCTATTTCGGTTGGTCTCAATCACCCAGGCGATCGGAGTAGCAGGAGAGCCAAAATAGCTGGAGAACAGTGCTGGAGGCGCCCTTAATAAGGTGTTGAAGGTGTCTCCGAAGCAAACCAGCACCTCCACCACCTTCAGGCGGAGGGCGCCCTCCATAAGGCATGGGAGGCGCCCTCTATGCCTATGGAGGGCGCTCTCGACCTGGCCAAAATAGTTGTTGGCAGCGGATAAAGTTTTATCCATTGCCGCCTCGCTGGAGACACCCTCCAACTCTTGGGAGGCACCCTTGAGCTATGGATAGAATTTTCAGGAGGTATAAAAAGACCCCTGGAGCTAGGAATTACACAATCAACTCAAGCATTCATTCCTAGCAATATTCTGTGCATTCAAAGATTGTAAGAGGCTTTTCCGCCTACACGAAGGAGATTTTTTTAGTGCTGTTATTGTCTTAGATTAACAACCACCCTGGTTATAACCAAGTAAAATTCTGAGTCTCTTTTCTTTCAGTTTTTGTATTATTTATTTTACGCTATTACTTTTAATCCGAGTTGAAATAACGAGAAAGGTCTTTATTTATTTTTCAGGCAACTCAACCCTCTCTAGCCGGCCTATCCGGACCCAATTTCCGATCTTCTCCTCGAGTAGGTTTCTGCTCCAGCTTCTCGCCCCTCGAACATCGCGTATGTTCTTCTCGTCCACCGATGTACTCTTCCGCATCCCTCTCGTCTCTCTGACGCACCGAGCCCGTCGGCTCCCTTCCCGTACCGTCCTTCTCGCTAGCTGCGTCTTCTGCTCGACTTCCTGTGTTCCTTCCTTTTTTAATGTGAGCAACCCAAGTTAAGTTAGGGTAAAACAATCATGAAGTAAAGATAATAAAATTGCAATACCAAGTAAATAACGGTGCAATGCAAAGATTTTTTAAATTTTGAACTATTGAACTACCTCCCCCTAGACTTAATCTTCCCTTTGTAGGATCATAAGGAATTTAGATATCTCCACAATTGCATGATATTGCCCACTTTGGCCCTAAATCCTCATGGTTTTACTCTTGGGCTCTACCCAAAAGGTCTCATGCCAATGAAGATATCTTTCTCTTATAAATCCATAATCTTTCCCATGTGTTTTCAATGTGGACTATGTTTGCAACCTTGCAACCCCAACAATCCCTCCCTCAAACAAAGGACCACAGACTTCACACATCTGATCCTCGACCCACCAGGTTTCCTGCCCCTCGGTCCACCCAACCTATTAGGACTTCCTGCCTGGTGGCTGGTCCTCTTGATCTGAACATAGGAACCCCCACTTTCTTTGTTCAAGGTTAATATTGTACCCACATGGCTTAATCAGACCATAGCACTTATGCACAGTCGACGATTAAACCTTCTGGCAGTCTAGGCTTTGATATAAATTGTAGGATCGTAAGGAATTTAGATATCTCCATAATTACATGATATTGTCCACTTTGAGCTTAAACCCTCATAGTTTTACTCTTGGGCTCTACCCAAAAGGCCTTATGTCAATGCAGATATCTTTCTCTTATAAATCCATGATCTTTCCCATGTGTTTTTAATGTGGGACTATATTTGCAACCTTGCAACCCCAACAATGTATCTCTCTATTAGTTGTTGGTGCAATATCTCTAAGTCAAGGTTAACCAGGTTGACTGAGCTTGAGTTGACTCAAGCTTGAGTCTTGATGTTTTAGTTTCGATGTTTGACAATATATGGAGATTGCAAGAGCAATCGTCTAATTGGGGAGATTGTTGGAGCTATTTTCCTCTGGTCAAGGGATGACCTATTTAATGTGAAGAAAAGTCAAGTAGGTCAAAGCGTTGACCAGATATTTGACTGGGAAAGTCCTAACTGAAGGTTAGGCAGGTAAAAGACCTAGTGAGTGAAGCTAGGCAGTTGGAAAATCATAATGAGTGAAGTCAGGTGAAAGACCTAGTGAATGAAGCTAGGCAGTTGGAAAATCCTGGTGAGTGAAGCCAGGTGAAAGACCTAGTGAGTGAAGCTAGGCAGTTGAAAAATCCTGGTGAGTAAAGTTAGATGAAAGACCTAGTGAGTGAAGCTAGGAAAGTCCTAGTGAGTGAAGCCAGACAGATGAAAATCCTAGTGAGTGAAGCTAGGTGAAAGTCCTAGTAAGTGAAGCCAGGCAGATGGAAAGTCCTGGTGAGTGAAGTCAGATAGATGGAAAGTCCTTGTTGGTGCAATCGACCTCCAAGGTTTTAATGCTTGACAAATATGTTTAAGTAAATTTAATAGAGCTTGATCATAGGAAGTCCTAGTCATGGATAGGCAAGGGTGGGAAGTCAACCGAGTGACTAGTCTTAATTGCGGTTAGGTAAAGGAAGTCCTAGTTGTAGGCTAGGCAAGGGAAATCTCGGTATATCGTGGAAGCCAGGTGGATTTCATAGGTCTGGAGGACCTGATCCCTGGGTAGCCGAATACTGAGGCAAGAGAAATCTCGGTAGATCGTGGAAGCCAGGTGGATAGATCTGGAGGACCTGATTCCTGGGTAGCCGAATACTGAGTCTTGGTGAGTGAAGCCAGGTGAAGAAAACCCTAGGGGATGGTAACCTTAGGTTCTGGTAACTGAAGCCAGATGGTGAAAATCCTAAGGGGAGATAACCTTAGGTAGCGAGAAGTCTTGGAGGAGTGAACTCCAAGCAAGGTTGATCGGATGGTTTTCAGTCGACTGTGCACGATCGACCGGACCAGCGGATCTTGGTGATTATAAGTTTAGTTTTACCATAGCATTCTGTATTTGCTGCTGGCTAATATAGTATTTCAGGAAAGGTCTTAGTGGATCAGGTGATGAGACACTAAGCATAGAAACTCCAAACAAGTCTGGAGGACCAATGTTTTGGCAGGTAAGCTGAGGTAAACAACTGGAGGAGCGATAGTGAGGTCGTGTTCCTGAAAGGAACAACCTAAGATCGTTGATCTAATTGAAGAAACTGAGAAGGTTTCCAAGTTGAGATCAAGACAGTTGAACTGTCTATTATTATTATTCATGCATTTATTATTACTGTGCTAATATCTATTTTACAGAATGATTGTCTAACACTGTTTTGCAGGTTCAGTCGACCGAACCGAAGGATCGGTCGACCGAACAAGGCTAACTCAGAGCAAATACAAGTTCAAACTAAAACAGAGTTTGATCAAAGCTTGATCGATCGACCGAACCATATGATCGGTCGACCGAACCCTGATGACTCAGGACAGTTCAGATCGATCAGAAGCAGAGAAAGAAACAACGCTGATTGGTTGACCGAACAATCACCTCATCAATGTGGCATTAAGTGCACATCTCGGCAAATCTCGACGAACATGGAAGGATACTGTTCGGTCGATCGAAAAGATGGATCGATCAACCGAACCCTTAATGATCAGTTAATGCCGAAGATCGAATCAGCATCAGATCTCAGCGAAGATGGAAGGGAGCTGGTTCGGTCTACCGAACACAGGGATCGGTCGACCAAACATTGACGATTCTTATAAAAGAGAGCTCGAGGTCCAAGGTTGGGTAACGCTGTTCGGTTCGAAATTAATCATTGTGCAAGCTTCTGTTGATCGTGATACTGCTCTACAACTCGCAAGTTGCTTCATCCAGAAGTGTCGACCAATCTTCGTCTTTTATTATTGGTATATTTATTCTTGCATTGTACTTAAATTGTTACAAGATAGTAGGGTGTTACTATCTTGCATATTGTACGCATTACTTCTTTCCGAGGTTTTCAGAAAGAAGGGTTTTAGTGGATTGCCCATCGGTGCAGTCAAGGATCGCGAGCCTTGGAGTAGGAGTCGACCTAGGCTTCGAACCAAGTAACCGAACTGAGTATTTTACTTTCCACTGCATATTCTGATTGTTTTTAAAATGCGATAAGAAAAGTTTTAAGCGCGATATTCACCCCCCCTCTATCGCACTATTCCGATCCAACAGTCCTAGTGAGTGAAGTTAGACAGATGCAACGACCTGGTGAGTGAAACCAGACACGTGGAAATCCAAGTGGGTCAAGGTTGACCGGACACCTGGTGTTGGGAAGCCCAAGTAGGTCAAAGGCTTGACCGGATACTTAGCACAAGGAAATCTAGATGGGTCAAGGTTGATCAGACATTTGGTGGAAGTCCAAATGAGTCATGGAGGACCGGACACTTGGGACGAGACGGTAAGTCTAAGTGGGTCAAGGTTGACCGAACACTTGGCACGAAGGGAAAAGTCCAAGTGGATCAAAGGATTGATCGAACACTTGGTAAGTCTCAGCAGTTCAAGGTTGACCGAATCCTAGGCATGAGGAGTTCCAACAGGTCATGGTTGATCGGATGTTAGAATTGGAGATCCTAGACTTGATTCAAAGGGAGGCCAATCGATCGATCAATCAATCGACCAATCAATTGGACCGTAGTCCAATCAATCAACCGATCGATTGGTTGTGTGAGTGAGTGAAGGCTGGCCCAATCAATCAGCTAATTGATTGGGAGCTTATATCGCATAAACAGAATGCTTCCCAATTGATCAACCGATTGATTGGGCACCGCCAATCGATCGGTCGATCGATTGGGGGTTGGAAATCCTGCAGTCACGATAAAGACTGAATTGATAGGCTGATCGATTCAAGCCTTCTCCAACAGAGCACAGAGGCACTCCGAATCAATCATCCGATCGATTCAAGCTCCCCAATCGATTGGGATATGACCGTTGTGAAGGAAATGCTCAAAATCCTTCTTCCTCACAGTGATTTGATAACCCTTTCTCTCCACTTCTTCTTGCGATTGTTCTCACAGGTTCACGCCAGTTCTTGAAGCTTTCTTGGAGCAAAGTGTTGCTGCACTTCCAAGGTCAAGAGGCGTTCCATACAAGAAGGAGAAGCAAGCTAGGGTTTTGCAGATCTTGTAAGATTTAATATTGTATTAGCTTATATTTCGTTGCTCTTGTGTATCTGTGTGTGTGAGCTTGTACGAGGCTTCTTTGCCTCCGGTAGTTACCGAGAAGGAGTTATTTTATAGTGGATGAGTGAGTGAGGGTCGGATCCTTGGATTAGTCATCTCTTCTTGAGGTGGATACCAAGTAAATCCCTTGTGTTAGCGTTGTGAGAGTTGCTTGAGTGTATTCCGCTGCAACAACATCATCAAAGCAAGCAATCGAAGCACGACGAGCTATTCACCCCCTCCCCTCCCCTCCCCTCTAGCTATAAATCAACCCTAACATTTGTGACTTCAGTCTGTCCATTTCTTTGAGGATATGCCATGGAAGTGAAGGCCTGTGTTATACCAAACCTTTGATAATATTCCTGAATTTTGCGCCCTTGGAATTGTCTCCCATTGTCCAAGACCAACTTGTGCGGGATTTCGAATCGACATAGGATATTTTTTTCATAGGAACTGGATAACGACTCCTTCCGTAATCCTGGCTAGGGCTTCTGCCTCCACCTACTTAGAGAAGTAATATACTGCTATAAGCAGAAATCACCTTTGACTCGAGGCCATTGGGAACAGCCCCACAATGTCCATGCTCCATTGATCAAAGAGACAAGAGACTACTTAGGTCTTCAAAATCTCGGTCGATCGATAGGACAGGTTCTGATGCTTCTGACAAGAGAGGCAATTGGCCACCAACTGTTGGGCATCCCTCTGCAAGGTGGGCTAAAAATACCCGACCAAAAATACTTTGCAAGCTAGCGTCTTTCCTCCCACATGATTACCACAACATCCCTGGTGAATCTCTTACAAAATATACTCTGCCTCATCCGGGCCCAAGCATTTAAGTAATGGTCATGAGAATGCCTACTTGTACAATTACTCGCTGATCAATGTATAAGCATGAGCTTTCTTCTTAATCAATCTTGCTACTTCAGCATCGGCAAGTAAGATACCTTGCTGAAAATATAAGATCATTGGAGCTTTCCATTCGATTGGTTTTTCCAATTTATTCTGTAAGTCTATCTGGGCTATCAGGAAACTCTGGGCTATTGACTTATCCAAGACCCAAGTAGTTAAAGAGTTGGCCATCCTGGCTAATTCATCTGCTCTTTGATTGTCTGCCATGGGAATTTTGGTTACTATGACCTCGTTAAAGCCTTCCTTCATTTTCTCATATGCTTCTCTATAAAGCTGTAACTTCTTATTATTGATCTCAAAGTTGTCAGCCACCTACTGAGGCACCAATTGAGAATCTGAATAAATGATCACTCTCATGGCCCCTATGTGCCGAGCTGCCTGCAATCTAGCCAGTAGTGTCTTATACTCCGCCTCATTGTTAGTAGCTCTAAAGTTTAACCTAATGGCTAGTTGCATGACATCTTCTTAAGGGGATATAAGAAGTATCCCTACTTCGCTTCCTTGTTGAGAGAACGTCCTATCTATGTATATCTTCCATGTTTCCTAGGAATCATGTTGATGGATTTTTGTTAGAAAGTTGGCCAGGGCTTGCGCCTTGATTGCTGCTCAGAGCTGGTACTGTATATCTTACTCTCCCAGCTCGGTTACCCATTTGATGAGACGATCAGCTATTTTTGTGTTAGTAAGGACTTTCCCCATGGTGCTATTGGTCAGCACGGTAATTGGATGTGCCAGAAAGTAAGGCCTTCGATGGTGAGCCATGAGAACCAACCCATAAATCAACTTCTCTAGGGCCATGTACCATGACTCGACTCCTTTTAATAGATGACTAAAGAAATACACTAGCTATTGTGCATCATCTCGCTCCTTCACCAGAACTACCCCCACGACCTCAGAGGTAGCTGACAAGTACAACTAAAGTGGCTCCCCCACAATAGGTTTGAATAATGAGGGCAGGGTCTCCAGGTGTTGCTTCAGTTCCTCAAAATCTTTGCTGCATTCTGTAGGATCGAGATGCGCTAGAGGGGGGGGGGGGGTGAATAGCGCTCGTGGCTAATTCTTTCGTTTAAACATTTCAAGTAAAAACACAACGGAAATAAGAAATAAAGCAGAAGTAAAACAAGTGCTAACACTTTTCTTTTATTTGGTTTAGAGCTAGTGACGACTCTTACTCCAAGGCCTACACTCGTTGAGTGTTTACTTTGGTCAATTCACTATCAATCCGGAAATTACAAGTATAATAATTGAAAGTATATCGACAACTACGAATAAGGAATTTTGGGCTTCCGGTTGTTGAAGTTGTGTTACAGCTTTGTCAAATCATCTTTTGATCAGTGCGCAATAGAAAGATTGTGAAGAACAAGTATATTTCAGCACCTGCTCGAGATTGGCTTAAATAGCCTACTGAAGGCGCCTTTAGCCTCCATGGAAGGCGCCTCCAGTAAGGATTTTTATCCCTTCCACGCCGGAGACGATAACTTTCGAAGCCTGCGCTGTTTATCCATCCGAAGGCGCCTTCAAACTCCATGGAAGGCATGTTCCATCCAGCATCCAAGGTGCCTTCAAGCTCCTTCAAGACGTCTTCTGCTCTGCTCCTTGCGCAGCTGCAGCCAGGATGCCCGAGGCGCCTCCAACAGCCCCGGAGACGCCTCGGACACTGTTCATCTGAGCTTTTAAAGTCATTTTTGCTACCTACAAGATAAATTAGTCCAAAATTCCAAACATACCCTGTAAAATAGAATTAGGACAATAAAATATGAATAAATATAAGTTATTGACAGTCTTCGGACTGTCTGATTCTGACTTTGAGTTTCGTTAAAACTCTAGGTCGAACCGACGCCTATTGTTTCCTCTTCGGGGAACGTGTCCTCACCTACTCCTTTCAGGAGAGTTTACCTGTTGCCAGACTGGTCCTCCAGACCGACTAGACTTTTGCTCAGCGTTCGAGTCTTCAGGACTTTTCTGCTGAACGTCCGATCCCCAACCAATCCAGTCTTCCACTTGGTTCGCGACCACCAGAATTTTCACCTAGAGTCCTCGACTCTATGGTTTCGACCAAAGTACTTGACCAGTCAAGACTTTCCGCCTAAGGTTACCACCCCCTAGGACCTAGGATTACCGCCTCCTAGGGTTTTTCATCTACCTAACTACAACTAGGATTTTTACCTAAGAACACTTAGTACTTTCCTACAAACTCATTCAGACTTATTAGACAACAAGTAATCTTAATTTTGAACCCTTTGCCATTATCAAAACATAAGTTTGATCATCTGATGCTTCCCGCACCAACACATTCTTCGTCCCACTGAAACTTGATAGCTCTCTGGAGCACTTTAAAAAAGGGGAGCGCTCGATTTGCAGATCGAGAGATAAACCTAAAAGCGTCGTGATTTTTCCCACCAACTTTTGGGCTTCCTTTAGATTTCTAGGGTCTTGCATATCTCAGAGCGCTTGGACCTTCTCTGGGTTGATCTCGATTCCTCGCTTGGTGATGAGATATTCCAGGAACTTTCCTCCTTGAGCTCCAAATAAACACTTCAGTGGATTTAGCTTTAGTCCATACTATCGCAGCGTGCCACAGGTCTCCTCCACATCAAAAATCAAGTTTATTGCCAAGGTAGACTTCCATGTTCCACTATATTACTCTCAGAAGATCTTGTTCATCATCCTTTAGTAATTAGCCCCTGCATTTCGTAGACCAAATGGAATAACTGTATAATAGAAAGTACCATCTGCCATGATGAAGCTAACTTTCTCCTGGTCTTCCCGGGCGAGAGGAATCTGGTAGTATCCTTGGTAAGCATCGAGCATGCAGATCCTTTCGCAGCCTGAAGTTGAATCCACCATCTGATCGATCCTCGGCAGCGGGTAGCGATCTTTCGGGTTGGCTCAGTTGAGGTCCCGAAAGTTGATACAGACCCTCCACTTATTATTGGGCTTGGATACTAGGACCACGTTAGAGAGCCAAGGTGGGAATTGTACCTCTCTAATGTGGCCTTCTTTCAAGAGTTGATCAACTTCAGCCCGGATGATCTTATTTTGCTCGACCGAGAAATTCCGCTTCTTTTGCTTGACCGGCTAGGAATCATGCAGGAGATGAAGCTTGTGCTCAGCTACCTCATGCTTGACTCCCGGTAGCTCCTAGGGGGACCAGGCAAAGATGTCCCTATTGCGCACCAGATCCTACTTAATTTCGGATGGCAGGTCGCTTGATACGCGAGTGATGCTTTCATGATGATCAGGATAAACTGGACCTCTTCCCAGGAAATGAGTTTTTCAGCTATAGGTAAGGGCTCATCTTGAATGACGTGGATTCCCCCATCCCGGGTCTTCTAAGCTCTGTGAGTCTCGACCTTCACCATGTCCACATAACACCTGCGGGAGACCATCTATTCGCCTCTAACTTCCCCGACCTGGTCTCCCATCGAGAATTTTATCTTTTGATGAAAGGTGGAGACTACCGCTCGGAATTCATGTAGGGCGGATCTCCCTAAAATGATATTATAAGAGGATGGAGAATCCACCACGATAAAGGTGCTCCTCCACGTCCTCACCAATGGTTTACTACCCAAAGATATGGCTAGCCTGATCTAACCCATTGGCCACACTTCATTACCTGTAAACCTGTATAAAGAGGTGGCTACAGGTTGAAGTTCATTGGCGTCGATCTACATGCCATCAAACGCGTTTTTGAATAGCACGTTGACAGAGCTTTTGGTGTCAACGAAAACTCTAGCCACGCGACTATTAGCAATGATGACTTTGACTATGAGGGCATCGTCATGAGGGAGCTCCACTCCCTCCAGGCCTTACGGCTCGAAGCTGATTAAGGGCCCTGCAGCTTGCTCTCGGATGTAACCTACCGCGTGTATCTCTAAGCGGCGCTCATGAGACTTCCGAGCTTTGGCAAAATCTCCATCTGTGGGCTCTCAGGAGATCATGCCGATCTCCCAGATGACGATATTTCTCCTAGTCTCTTCCTTAGGGGATTCCATCGGCTCCTTGCCCTGCCTGCCTGCTGAGTTCCCTAACCTCCGTTTTTGGATAGGGATTTACTTGATTGTCCTACGACAGTAGGCGGGTTGGCCAGTAGCTTCTGAAGTGTGGGCACGATCTCGGGTGGAGGCAGGCCCAGTTCAGTTGCCCGCCGAGAATCTCAGGCGAACTGGACGTAATCTCCAGTGTAATGGGTATGGGATCTATGGTAGGTACAATAACGGGGCGCTTGCTGACCATATTTAGGAGCTTGGACAGCTTTGACTCATTGTGCCACCCTGGATTCTTGACCGGGCGAAAAACCTGGTCGGGCATCCTTGGAACAGGGATAGGGTTTAGCGGGGGGTTAGTGTTGGATCAGAAAGAGCACTAGAGGGAGGGGAGGGGGGGGGGTGAATAGCGATCGTCGAAAATCATTATCAATTCAATGTATGCAGCGGAAAGTAATTGTTGGTTGCTACTCGGAAAACCTATAGGTTCCATTGTACAAAAATTTTGTACAAAGGTCTGAACCTTTTCCTAGCTACCATGTGTTCTTTTAAATTAAATTTTGGATCGCCTGCGGAACTTAACACGTTTGATCCAAAACTTAATCTATTCATTCTTTTAGGTTTTCACTTGGGTCTCCTGCGGAACTTAACACGTTCGACCCAAATCACCTTAAGTTATTAATTCCATTAAATATTAATTTCCATAATCGGTTCCCAGTACTGACGTGGCGAGGCACATGACCTTCTTGGATATGGGAGCAACCACCACCGACTAGACAAAACCTTTTATAGAAAGCTAATATTTAATTTCCTAAAATAACTTTAGGTTAACCAAAAAGAACAATCAAATCACAAGGAAAAGAAAAAACAAAAGAACACAGCATCGAAAAACATATTCGAAATTCTAGAACGTAAGCCTCTTGTATTTGGTATTATTTCCATAAATAACTAGCATGATGCGGAAATAAAAATTACTAGTTATACCTTGTAGAAAAACCTCTTGATCTTCTACCGTATTCCTCTTCTAACCTCGGACGTTGTGTGGGCAACGATCTACCGAGATGAGAAACCACCAACCACCTTCTTCTCCTCCAAGCAAGGTTCGGCCACAAAGGAAAACTTCACCAAGGAGAAAAACCAAAATACTAACCAAGCTCCAAGAGATGCTAGCTTTCTCTCCTTCTTCTTCTTCTTCTCCAAGTAGTATCCGGCCACCACAAGAGCTCCAAGAGAGAGAGAGAGGTTCGGCCACCACAAGAGAAAGAGAGGGAGAGGATGGCCGACCACACCAAGGAACAAAAGAGGGAGAGAAATAATAGATGTTGTGTCTCATGAAGGCACCCTCTCCCCTTCTTTTATATTCCTTGGCCTAGGCAATTTAGGAAATTTAATTATAATAAAATTTCCTCAATTTCCTTGACATGATTTAATTGAGAAAAATAAAATAAAATTTCCCAATTAAATCTACATTGGCCGGCCACATCATTGGAGAACAAATTGGACAAGTTTCAATCAACAATTAAAACTTCCTAATTTGTTTCCAGAAATTTTAAAAATTAAAATTTCTCTTTAAAAATCTCTACATGGTTAATAAAAGAAATTTCTTTAATTTTAATTTTACAACATGTGAATAATTTTTAAAGAGAAAATAAAATATCTCACCAATCTACAAATAAGGAAAGAGATCTAATCTCTTTCTTTAATCTTTTGTAAATTTTACAAGAGAGATAATTTAATTTAAATTCTCTTTAATAAATTATTTCTTCCACATAATAAAAATTAAAATTAAAATTCTTTTTAATTTATTTTGGCCGGCCCTACTAGCTTGGGTTCAAGCTAGGCCGACCACCCAATCTTATACCTAGGCCGGCCCTAGCTTGTTCCCAAGCTAGCTCGGCCGACCCCTTTTGGGTGGGTATAGAAGGTGGGTATAGGTGGGTATAGAACTCTATAAATAAGAGGCTATGATAGGGACCGAGAGGAGGAATTGGTTTTGGTCTCCCGATAAAATTAAGCACGCTTCGAACACACAACTTATTTTTATCAATGATAATTCATTCCACTAGAAAACTATCATTGAACTACCGCACCAATCCCAAATTACATTTTTGGGCTCCTTCTTATTATGAGTGTGTTAGTCTCCCTGTGTTTAAGATATCGAATGTCCACTAATTAAGTGAGTTACTGACAACTCATTTAATTAATATCTAAGTCCAAGAGTAGTACCACTCAACCTTATCGTCATGTCGGACTAAGTCCACCTGCAGGGTTTAACATGACAATCCTTATGAGCTCCTCTTGGGGACATTATCAACCTAGTATCTCTAGGATACAGTTTCCTTCTATAATCAACAACACACACTATAAGTGATATCATTTCCCAACTTATCGGGCTTATTGATTCATCGAACTAAATCTCACCCATTGATAAATTAAAGAAATAAATATCAAATATATGTGCTTGTTATTATATCAGGATTAAGAGCACACACTTCCATAATAACCGAGGTCTTTGTTTCTTTATAAAGTCAGTATAAAAGAAACGACCTCAAATGGTCCTACTCAATACACTCTAAGTGTACTAGTGTAATTATACAGTCAAGATAAACTGATACCTAATTACACTACGACCTTCTAATGGTTTGTTCCTTTCCATTTTGGTCGTGAGCTACTGTTTATAATTTATAAGGTACTGACAACATCATCTTCTGCATGTGACACCACATACTATGTTATCTACAGTATAAATTAATTGAACAACTACAACTAAATGTAGACAATTTGACCAAATGTGATTCTTTATTCATAATGAATGTTTACAAAGCTTAGGCTTTCAGTATACACTCCAACAATCTCCCACTTATACTAATGACTAAGCTGCCATATCTTCTACCATACATCTGATTCTCATTCCCTCCACATGCCGATCAAAAGCTTTCGCCGGAAGGGCCTTAGTGAAAGGATCTGCCAGGTTATCTGCTGATGTAATCTTGGCGATGACAACTTCTCCTCGCTTCACGATATCTCGTATCAGGTGGTACTTGCGCTCTATATGTTTACTTGCCTTATGAGCTCGTGGTTCCTTCGAGTTTGCAACTGCACCGCTATTATCACAATAAATTGTGATGATTTTGGGCAAACCAGGAATCACATCTAAGTCCATTAGAAAGTTCCTGAGCCATACTGCTTCTTTAGCTGCCTCAGAGGCTGCTACATACTCAGCTTCCATGGTTGAGTCCGAAACGCATTTCTGCTTAACACTCCTCCATGCAATGGCTCCACCTCCTAAAGTAAACACATAGCCTGATGTAGACTTACTGTTGTCCCTATCTGATTGGAAATCTGAATCCGTGTAACCCACAGGGAGCAAATCGTCTGCTTGGTAAACTAGCATATAATCTCTAGTCCTTCTCAGGTACTTTAATATATGCTTTACCGCAGTCCAATGTCCTTGTCCAGGGTTACTCTGATATCTGCTGACCATGCCCACGGCAAAACAGATATCAGGTCTCGTACATAGCATTGCATACATAAGGCTTCCTACAGCCGAAGCATAAGGAACTGCTTTCATGTCCTCTATCTCTTTTGATGTCTTCGGAGACATCTCTTTAGATAGAGCTATTCCATGCCTAAAAGGTAAGAAACCTTTTTTGGAATCCTGCATGCTAAAACGAGCAAGGATTGTATCTATATATAAAGCTTGGGACAGACACAACATTCTTTTCTTACGATCCCTTATAACTTTGATCCCAAGAATGTGTGCACAATCTCCTAAGTCCTTCATATCAAATTGTTTGGA
Source organism: Zingiber officinale (assembly GCF_018446385.1). Classification (NCBI taxonomy): domain Eukaryota; kingdom Viridiplantae; phylum Streptophyta; class Magnoliopsida; order Zingiberales; family Zingiberaceae; genus Zingiber; species Zingiber officinale. Next base: position 27,449,048 of record NC_056000.1, on the reverse strand, counting down.
CAACCATACCCTTACGTCTGATAATACCTTGACATTGTTGCCAATTAACAAAATATCATCTACGTATAGTACAAGAAATACCACCACGTTTCCGTTACACTTCTTGTATACACAAGACTCATCCGGACACTGAATAAATCCATACGACTGGATTACTTCATTAAACCGGATGTTCCAAGACCTTGAAGCTTGCTTCAGTCCATAAATGGACTGATTGAGCTTGCACACTAGATGCTCTTTGCCTTTTTCAATGAATCCTTCTGGTTGCTTCATATGAATGTTCTCTTCAAGACTTCCATTAAGGAAAGCTGTCTTGACATCCATTTGCCAAATCTCATAATCCATATGAGCAGCAATGGATAAGAGTATCCGGATAGACTTAAGCATGACTACCGGTGAAAAGGTCTCCTCATAATCAATTCCCTCTTTCTGAGTGTACCATTTCGCAACAAGCCTAGCTTTGAAGGTCTCTACCTTCCCGTCTGTCCCTCTTTTCCTTTTGTAGATCCATTTGCATCCAACGGCTTTTACACCATCAGGTGGTTCTACAAGCTCCCAGACCTTATTAGAGTACATAGACTCTATTTCAGATTTCATTGCCTTTTGCCAAGATGCTGCATCTATATCTTGGAGTGCTTCGTCGTATGTTCGTGGATCAGGTTCATGTTTACCCGGGATCAAGTCCGAAGACTCTCCCAAAAACATGAATCTTTCAGGCTGCCTTACAACCCTCCCACTACGACGAGGCACTGTCTGTGGTTGTGTATCATGTGTGACACGTGTTGCAGTCTCTTGTGGTACTTCATCTTGTACTGTTGGTACTGAAGTAGACATGTTCTCTCTAAGTTCTTCTAAAACAACTTTGCTACTGGGCTTGTGATCCATTATATAGTCTTCTTCTAAAAACTGGGCATTGGTGCTAACAATGACCTTCTGGTCTTTAGGACTATAAAATAAACCACCTTTCGTTCCTCTGGGATACCCCACAAACACGCAAACTTCTGTACGAGATTCTAACTTATCAGCATCTGGTTTCAGCACATGTGCTGGACTACCCCAAATCCGAATATGTCTTAGACTGGGCTTTCGCCCATTCCACAATTCTGTGGGAGTAGAAGAAACTGATTTAGAAGGTACTAAGTTCAGAACGTATACTGCTGTTTCCAGAGCATATCCCCAAAACGAATTTGGATAATAACTCATCATTGATCTAACCATCTCCATAAGAGTCCTATTCCTTCGTTCTGCCACACCATTCTGTTGGAGTGTTCCAGGTGTGCATAATTGGGATTGAATCCCGGCCTCTAATAAGTAATTCCTAAACTCTCCTAAGAGGTATTCGCCACCACGATCTGACCGTAGTGTCTTGATACTTTTACCTAGTCGTTTCTCCACATCAGCCTTATATTCTTTGAACTTATCAAAGCACTCGGACTTACGGCGCATTAGGTAAATATATCCATATCTTGAATAATCGTTTATGAAAGAGACAAAATATTCTAAACCTCCTCTTGCCTGGACAGACATAGGACCACACAAATCAGAGTGAACCAACTCTAACACTTCTTTGGCTCTATACCCCTTGGCCTTGAACGACCTCTTGGTCATTTTACCTTCCAAGCAAGATTCACAAGTTGGAAAATTTTCCAACTCAAATGAACTCAAAAGTCCATCGGCTATAAGCCTCTGAATCCTACTTAAGTTAATATGACCAAGCCTTAGATGTCAAAGATATGCTTGGTTCATTTCCGAAGGTTCTTTTCTCTTATTTGAGTTAGAAGATGAGTTATAAATTTTCATGTTTTGCTTTGTGGAAGAAATTGGATTTAAAGTATACAAATTGCCAACTAATGCACCAGAACAGATAATCACTTTATTTCTTTTAATAACTACATCGTTACTGAAAGAAACTGAATATCCATCTAAAAACAGTTTAGAAACTGAAATTAAATTCTTTCTAAAACTGGGTACATAAAGACAATTTCTTAAAATCAAATTTCTATTTCTACTAAAAGATAAGTAGACGCCTCCCACACAATGCCACCTTAGTAGCATTGCCCATGTAGACGGTAATCTCTCCTTCCGATAGTCGTCGGACCCTGCAGGAATTGCAGACATGATCGGTGGCTCCACACCAGGTGTCGGTAGATAACACCGCTAAACATGTTTCAACAACTAGAATATGAGATATACCTTTGTTTTGGTTTCTACGAGGACAGCCCGCCTTATTTGCAGATGAAGCACTTGCCCTTCTTCTTCTTCAATCTTGTACACTGAGATTTATTCACTTTCTTTCCTGAAACTTGTTTCTTCTTCTTCTTCCTTTCGGTTTAGAAGTAGAACCATTTTCAAAGTAGTGAATTTGAGCATTGTGACGAAATAATCTTTCTACGCTTGAAGTTCTTCAGTAGTTCCGCTAATGAATAAACCTCTTATTCATATTATAGTTCAAAGGAACTGCTCAATAGGTAGCGTTTGGAGGATCATATCGATCTGGGTTTCCCCATCGATTTCTCCTCCAAGGATTTGTATCTCGTTTAGATAAGCCATCATCTTTAGGATATGATCCCTCACAGGAGTACCCTCTTGCATGGTGGCTGTCATTATCTTTCTCATGGCTTCTTCCCTAGAAGCCCTATCCTGATGACCAAAGAGTTCCTTGAGATTGTTCATAATATCATAGGCTGTTGGTAAATCTTGATGCTGATGTTGCAATACATTTGACATTGAAGCCAAAATGTAACACCGCGCCATCTCATCTGCTTTTACCCATTTCCTATGATATTCAATCTCCTCTTGGGTAGATTCACCAGTAGGTGCTTCAGGGCATTGCTCAGTCAGTACAAATTTATAGCTTTCAGCAGTAAGAACAATGTCTAAGTTTCTTTTCCAATCTATGTAGTTTGGTCCAGTAAGTCTATTCTGTTGAAGTATGATAGACAGTGGGTTGAAAGACATCCTAAGAATCACAAATAACTTTTGGTCAGAACTCTAAATTTAGAATAATATTGATTCCTCAAACAATACTATTTTAAATTAACCAACACCTCAAAACACCGTGAATTTTGTATGCCACGTTAGTGTGGACGTATACAAATTCAACATTTGTAAAAGGAGGGTTTTAACCCATTAATTTTATTATCTTGTCAACCTAACTTTTTGACAAATAAAATTAATAGTTGGTATATTTTGGTCACACAAATAATAGCAGTGACTCCGATGGGGAGGATACTATTAGGTATGTCTAAGTGTATACCATTACTTGACACTGAGTCCATTAATAAGATTATGCCCCTTCGGTTGGGGAAGATCACACGCTCTTAATTAATTTCCTATAGTCATCCAAAAATGGAAGTCTGTACTAGTGATCCACAAACAAGCTCATCCGTTATGGAGGAAGGCACTGAGAGCCAACGCGCAAACTTGTTTGCATCACTTACAAACCAGTAATGGAGACCATGTGATTTATTTAAAAATCCCTCTCCCACTTAGTTATTTATAAATGAGGAATTTTAACTATGCTAGCCTACTAAGCATGTAAACTAACACATACACACAGCACAATATAAAAGCAATAAATAGAAAATCTAATTTTCAACTATTATGGCTTTTTTCTCTAGTTGTCCTCCGTGTGTTGTCATCCCAAGCTGCTGCCATATTTGGCCACCGCCACCGGGTCTCGCTGTCGCATCCATCTTGCTCCTAGTTCCGCTGCGCCTCTGGTCCTTAGAAGGTTCCACGCTTTGCAAGATTCGATCCGCGACATAAATAGAATTTTACATTTTGATCCTATATTCCATAAAAGAAATGTACATGTATCTAGATCAAAAATAAAATCCTAATAAAACTAAATACAGCTCCTGCTGTATTTTAATACAATCATGCACACACATATAAATGCCCTTGACATGTCCAAGGGTCCAATCACACACATAATAACTAAAAGCCATAATAGTTGGATCCTGCAACCACAAAGTTAGCATATCCTACTATTATCCTGCCTGAATTATGTATGACATGTGCATAATTAAACTAATACCAAATACACAGAGGCAAAACCCTAGCTCTGATACCAATTGTTGGTTGCTACTCAGAAAACCTATAGGTTCCATTGTACAAAAATTTTGTACAAAGGTCTGAACCTTTTCCTAGCTACCATGTGTTCTTTTAAATTAAATTTTGGATCGCTCGTGGAACTTAACACGCTTGATCCAAAACTTAATCTATTCGTTCTTTTAGGTTTTCACTTGGGTCTCTGCGGAACTTAACACGTTCGACCTAAATCACCTTAAGTTATTAATTCCATTAAATATTAATTTCCATAATCGGTTCCCAAGATCGACGTGGCGAGGCACATGGCCTTCTTGGATATGGGAGCAACCACCACCGACTAGACAAAACCTTTATAGAAAGCTAATATTTAATTTCCTAAAATAACTTTAGGTTAACCAAAAGAACAATCAAATCACAAGGAAAAGAAAAAACAAAAGAACACAACATCGAAAACATATTCGAAATTCTAGAACGTAAGCCTCTTGTATTTGGTATTATTTCCATAAATAACTAGCATGATGCGGAAATAAAATTACTAGTTATACCTTGTAGAAAAACCTCTTGATCTTCTACCGTATTCCTCTTCTAACCTCGGACGTTGTGTGGGCAACGATCTACCGAGATGAGAAACCACCAACCACCTTCTTCTCCTCCAAGCAAGGTTCGGCCACAAAGGAAAACTTCACCAAGGAGAAAAACCAAAATACTAACCAAGCTCCAAGAGATGCTAGCTTTCTCTCCTTCTTCTTCTTCTTCTCCAAGTAGTATCCGGCCACCACAAGAGCTCCAAGAGAGAGAGAGAGGTTCGGCCACCACAAGAGGAAGAGAGGGAGAGGATGGCCAGCCACACCAAGGAACAAAAGAGGGAGAGAAATAATAGATGTTGTGTCTCATGAAGGCACCCTCTCCCCTTCTTTTATATTCCTTGGCCTAGGCAATTTAGGAAATTTAATTATAATAAAATTTCCTCAATTTCCTTGACATGATTTAATTGAGAAAAATAAAATAAAATTTCCCAATTAAATCTACATTGGCCGGCCACATCATTGGAGAACAAATTGGACAAGTTTCAATCAACAATTAAAACTTCCTAATTTGTTTCCGGAAATTTTAAAATTAAAATTTCTCTTTAAAAATCTCTTCATGGTTAATAAAAGGAAATTTCTATAATTTTAATTTTACAACATGTGAATAATTTTTAAAGAGAAAATAAAATATCTCACCAATCTACAAATAAGGAAAGAGATCTAATCTCTTTCTTTAATCTTTTGTAAATTTTACAAGAGAGATAATTTAATTTAAATTCTCTTTAATAAATTATTTCTTCCACATAATAAAAATTAAAATTAAAATTCTTTTTAATTTATTTTGGCCGGCCCTACTAGCTTGGGTTCAAGCTAGGGCCGGCCACCCAATCTTATACCTAGGCCGGCCCTAGCTTGTTTCCCAAGCTAGCTTGGCCGACCCCTATTGGGTGGGTATAGAAGGTGGGTATAGGTGGGTATAGAACTCTATAACTAAGAGGCTACGATAGGGACCGAGAGGAGGAATTGGTTTTGGTCTCCCGATAAAATTAAGCATCCCGTGTTCGCCCCGAACACACAACTTAATTTTATCAATGATAATTCATTCCACTAGAGAACTATCATTGAACTACCGCACCAATCCCAAATTACATTTTTTGGGCTCCTTCTTATTATGAGTGTGTTAGTCTCCCTGTGTTTAAGATATCGAATGTCCACTAATTAAGTGAGTTACTGACAACTCATTTAATTAATATCTAAGTCCAAGAGTAGTACCACTCAACCTTATCATCATGTCGGACTAAGTCCACCTGCAGGGTTTAACATGACAATCCTTATGAGCTTCTCTTGGGGACATTATCAACCTATTATCTCTAGGACACAGTTTCCTTCTATAATCAACAACACACACTATAGTGATACCATTTCCCAACTTATCGGGCTTATTGATTCATCGAACTAAATCTCACCCATTGATAAATTAAAGAAATAAATATCAAATATATGTGCTTGTTATTATATCAGGATTAAGAGCACACACTTCCATAATAACCGAGGTCTTTGTTTCTTTATAAAGTCAGTATAAAAGAAACGACCTCAAATGGTCCTACTCAATACACTCTAAGTGTACTAGTGTAATTATACAGTCAAGATAAACTGATACCTAATTACACTACGACCTTCTAATGGTTTGTTCCTTTCCATTTTGGTCGTGAGCTACTGTTTATAATTTATAAGGTACTGACAACATCATCTTCTGTATGTGACACCACATACTATGTTATCTACAGTATAAATTAATTGAACAACTACAACTAAATGTAGACAATTTGACCAAATGTGATTCTTTATTCATAATGAATGTTTACAAAGCTTAGGCTTTCAGTATACACTCCAACAGTAATAACGGAAACAATGCTAACACACCAAGTTTTACTTGGTTCGGAGCCTTCGTCGACTCCTACTCCAAGGCCCGCACATAAGAGTGCTTTCGATTGGCAATCCACTAATAGTTCGCAAAAATATTACACGATAAGTACAAGAAATAAAAAAGTTACCGACAACAAAGAAAACAAAATTGAGTCGTAGGTTGTCGGAGAGGCTTCGTAGCATTGCAGGAGCATCTTTGAAGCAGCGCGCAAGAGAGCAATCATAATAGAAAGTTGTGTTTTTGCTCCAGGTGGAAGCTGCTTATATAGGTGGTTCCGGGCATCTGGATCTAGACCCGACCCCGGGCCGGGTCTGGCCCGGACCCGGCCCGGGCCCGTAACCGGGTCAACGGGCCGGTTGCCCGTTGACCCGGTTCGCCGGGTCGAACCGCCGGTTAACCGGCGGTTCAGCCGCATGAAATTATTTTTTTTACACTCAAAATGTTTAGGTGGTCTTCCTTGCAAACTTGAGGGCATATTGGAATCACCGTTAACCGGGTTCGGAGCTGGGAGTTTTTAGGTATTTTTTCAATGCTTGGATCATTTGACCGTTTTTGATCAATGACTATGATTTAGTGTCCATTATTATCAAAACTCTATAAATAGAGAGCTTATTTCATCATTTTTCACACACATCTTCTCTACTCTTAATCTCATTTTCGTATTCTTTAATCTCTACACGCTTTCGTTTTCAATTACAATGGAAGGAGGCCGCGGAGGTGCATCATCTAGCTCGAAAAGCAAGCATAATGAATACAATGGAGGAGGACCCCAACATTCAATCCACCGATGATGAGATCGAGCATCTTCCGAATCCGACACCCGACACACAAGGAAGTACCGATGCAATTACTTCTAAGGTTCGGGAACTTCCTCCTCTAAAATCTTCTATTTTACTAAACATTTTGAGAAGGCGGGAGAAATGCGTGCAAAATGTAAGCACTGCAATGCTTCCTACAAATTCCAAGCCGGCGGCGGCTATGGGTCGTTGAAACGACATGTAGAAACGAAGCACCCGACGGAATATGGACTCGACAGTTCTCAAACACAATTATCAAGATTTTCTTCAACTAGCGGTAGTACCGATTCCGGTTTATTTTATATTCGGATAATAAATTAAGAGAATCATTAGCTAAATTTGTTTCCGTAGAACATCTTTCTTTAGTTTTGGATCTAAATGCACATTTGAAGATTTTGTAAAGAATCTCTTAATCCATGTGCTAAACGTGTTCCTAGGACTACACTTACTCGTACAATTAAAAATTAGTAAAACAAGGAAAAAGAATTTAATTGATGAATTTAGTAAATTAGATAATAAAGTTTCTTTATGTTCCGATATTTGGAGTGATCATTGGCAAACACATTCGTATATGGGTGTGACTTGCCATTGATCGATAACTCTTGGAATCTCCAAAAAGATTATTAGCTTATAGAGTTTTTGATGAATCACATAATGCTCATAATATCGCACAATTATTATGTTTAATTTTAGAAGAATATGGTTTAACTCATAAAATATTTTCAATATCATTAGATAATGCTAGTTCTAATACCGCTTGTATAGATGATCTAAAATTTGTTTGTCAACCTATTATTGGAGGTTTATTTTTCATATTCGTGTGTATGCCATGTTTTAAATTTATGTGTTCAAGATGGTTTAAAAATTTTAGAAAGTTATATTAAACCAATTAGAATTGCAATTTCTTATTTATGGTCTCATCCATCTATAATGAAACAATGGGGTAGGTTTTGTAAAATTAATGGAATGAGACCTAAAAATTTCCACGTGATGTACCAACACGTTGGAATTCAACATACCAATTATTACAAGATTCATTTCAATATAAAGAATTATTATGTTCATTTTTGCACAAAACACTAATGCTAATATATATTTATTTTCACAACAATGGAATATTTGTAGTAGTATTTGTGAAATTTTAAAAGTATTTAATGATGCAACCAACAACTTTCCGGTGTTTATTATCCCGCTCAATTAGTTTTAGAAAATTTTTCTAATATAGTATTAGTTTTAAATGAACATATTAATAATGAATCTTTATCTCCTTGCATCTTAGCTATGAAAACTAAATGGGAAAAATATTTTATTTAATTCCTGAAATTTATTTAATTGCATTTGCTTTAGATCCTAGATTTAAATTAGAAGTTTTACAAGAAATGTTAACTTTATATTATGATGCTTTAATTCCAATTAAAGATTCTTCTTCCCCGATCCATCTAATATTATATATAATGTTAGAATTTATTTATATGATATTTATAATCAATATTATGCAAAATATGGAACACAAATTAATATTTCTAAATTCAACAAACTACTAGTAGTAATTTAAAACTTACAAAAGCACAACTCTTATTAAAAGAACGGACAAAACGTCCACGGGATCCTCAAGTTCCACACAGGAACTTGAGAATTATTTTACGACTTTTTTGATTTTAATGAAGCAGATAGCGAAAACTTCGATATCTTAAAGTGGTGGTCACAGAAGGCTCAAAGCTTTCCGTTCTCTCGTGATCGCAAAAGAAATTTTAGCTTGTCCAATGTCAATTGTTGCTTAGTGTCAAGCTGCAACATATTAGATGAACGACGATCAACTTTGTCTCGACTCATTGGAAGCCCAAGCATTCGGACGATTGGACCAGAGCGGAGAAAAGAATCCAAGGAATGCAACTTTCAGATGACGAAGTTGAAGATTTTGATACTGAAGGAACAAATACGACAGGAACAGGAAATGGAAGTGAATGAAAATGTAAAAGGATAAAAATGTAAAAGAACTACGTGGGCTTTGATTCCCCTAAAGGGATACGTAGGCAACTTAAATAAGTGCAAGCCCTTTTTTTAATAAATTTTAATTTCTAATTTTTAATGTTTAATGTTTAATTTTTAATTTTTAATTTTTATTAACATATTAATCTTGAACCGTGACGAACCGTGACGAACCGTGAACCGAACTGTGAACCGGCGGTTCTGAACCGTGAACCGTAACCGTCTTGGGCGGTTAAGGTTAAGGGTCGACCTGCCTGGAACCGTCGAACCGGCGGTTCCGAACCGTCGAACCGGCGGTTCCGAACCGTCGAACCGTCGGTTCCGAACCGTGGTCAGGTCTATCTGGATCCCTTCCGGGAGTCTGGACCGTGACGTCAACCCATCCAATCAGCATGCTCCAAATTGACGTCGGGATAAAGTTTAGCATTTCGGGTGCTTGGACCAGCTCCAGAAGCTAGAATCCCTTCTGGGCACCTGGACGAAACTTTTCCAACAACTCATTTTTCCCTGAAAAATAAAGTTAATCCGAGACAAATAAGAATTATATCTACCCTGCAACAAAGAGTTACCACAATCAAGCAAATGTTGGGACCGAAAAGTAGCTAGAAGGGGGGGAGGTGAATAGCTTGTCGCGCGCTAGGTGCTCGTCGTATCTTGTTTCTTCGATGGTGTGCAGCGAAAATACAAGAAACAAAAACATACAACGCTAACAAGGAGGGTTTACTTGGTATCCACCTCACAAGAGGTGACTAGTCCAAGGATCCACACCTACTCACGCACCTTCCATTAAGAAATCACTCCTTTTCGGTAACTACCGAAGGCGGAGAAGCCCTACAAGCTCACAGGACAAGAAGAAAGAGAGGAAAACAAATACAAGCAATAGCTTACAGGTTTTACATTGAAAACCCTAACCTTAGCTTTCTTCTTCAGCTGTAGATCCGCCTCTTGACTTGGAAGACCTCCAAAAACCTTCAAGAACTGGTGGAGAGAACCCTGTGGAGAAGCTCTGTGATCTCTGGTGAAGATTGGAAGAAATGGCCGAGAGTTCTGTCGAAGAAATCGCACGCCTGCAGCCTTTATCTGCGCTAACGGTCGGATCCCGATCGATTGGATTGCTCCCAATCGATCGGGGAGGCTTTGGATCGATCAACGGATCGATCCAAAGCGCCTCTGTGCTCTAGGAATTTGCCTGGATCGATCGGCTGATCGATCCAGGGCTTATCGCGACAACACGCACCTTCCCAATCGATCCACTGATCGATTGGGACCTCTTGGATCGATCAGCTGATCGATCCAGAGGCGTTCTGTGTGCTCACGACTTCCTCCCAATCGATCCACTGATCGATTGGGATGAAGGCTTCTCGCGGGGACACCCCAATCGATCGGCCGATCGATTGGGCTCCAGCCAATCGATCGGCTGATCGATCCAGCTGCTGGTTTTTGCCCAAAACCAAGTCCCAAAGCCCCCAAACCAACATCCGGTCAATTCATGACCTGTTGGTTCATCATGCCTAGCATCCGGTCATCCTTGACCTGCTAGGACTCCCTCACCAAGTGTCCGGTCAATCCCTTTGACCCACTTGGACTTTTCTTCGTCATGCCAAGTATCCGGTCAATCCTTTGACCTACTTGGACTTTCACCAGATGTCTGGTCAACCTTGACCCATCTGGATTTTCCCCCGTGCCTGGCTTTACTCACCAGGACTTCCATTCTGCCTAGCTTCACTCACTAGGACTTTCACCTAGCTTCACTCACTAGGATTTTCTTCTGCCTGACTTCACTCACCAGGACTTTCAACTGCCTAGCTTCACTTACCAGGATTTCCTTCTGCCTAACATCCCAGTTAGGACTTCCCAGTCAAGTATCTGGTCAACCTTGACCTACTTGACTCTTCTTCAACCAACCTGATCAGACCCTGATCAGAGGGGAATTGCACCAAACAATCTCCCCAAATGAACAACTGCATTGTCAAACATCGAAACCCAAACCAAGACTCAAGCTTGGTCAACCAGGTCAGCCTTGACCTGAGGGATATTGCACCAACAGCAAATAGGGTAGTAATTAGATTCTGTCTCCTCGAGATCAAAATCTAGTAAAGATCTCAACTTAGATTTCTAAAATGGATCTAAGTTGGATTGACGCCTACAGTTCCCTTAACTGGGAACGTGTCCGCACCAAGTCACTTCCTTCCGGTGACTTACCTTAACTTACCGTCTTGCCAGACATCTGGTCAGCCCATCGACCTGTCTGGATTCCATGCCAGCTATCCAGTTGGCTCGTTAACATAGCTGGACTTCGTGCCAGCTATCCAGTCGGCCCATCGACCTAGCTAGAATTCGTGCTAGATATCCTGTCAGCCCGTTGTATCTAGACTTCTTACCAGCTATCCGGTCGACCCGTCGACCTAGCTAGATTTCTCCTGCACACTCAGTCAAAGACCTTAGATCACAACAAATCTAACTTAACTTACCTTGTCATTCATCAAAGCCTTCTCTCTGACTTGTTGACAGGAGCAGGCGCTTTGTCTGCTTTTCTCCGAGTTGCCTGGGCTTCCTCTACATGAATGTAGCTTGCTGCTTTCCTAAGGATCTCATCAAAATTCTTCACAGGCTCTTGAATGAGGGCTCGGAAGAACTCTCCTTCCACCAGACCATGGGAGAAGGCGCTCATCAAGATATCCGAAGTAGCGGACGGGATGTCCTGGGCTACCTGGTTGAAGCGTTTTATATAGGCCCTTAGGGGCTCTGCAGACCGCTGCCTGAGAGCGAATAGGTAATGGTTAATCTTCTGATATTTCTTGCTACTGGCGAAGTGGTGCAGGAAAGCGTTCTTGAAACCCTGAAAGCAGGTGATAGATTCAACAGACAATCCATCGAACCACTTTTGTAGTGAGTCTGATAGAGTGTTTAAAAACATCCAACACTTAATGACATCACTATACTGGTGCAACAACGCAGTGTTCCGAAATTTACAGAGGTGAGCTTCTGGATCCTTCCTACCGTCATCTTTCCAATAACTCGGGGCTTATACCCCTTTGGTAGCTTCTCCTCGAGCACCCTTAAAGAGAAAGGTACTTACAATTCCTCAGGCAACTCCTTCGGCTCCTTCCGGATGACTATGACCTTCTCCTTTTTTGAGTCTCTGGATGGGGAACTCTCGACCATGGAGGCCTAGTGCTGCTCCTTCTTGTTATAGTAATCCGAGCCGGGGTCGCGATAGAAAGCTCGAGGCAAATCCTCGGGCTGCTTCCTCTTAGACCCCATGTCTGAAGCATGAGCCTGGTCCTTTGAAGCCACAGGTATCCTATGTAGCTATGAAGTGGCGATATGCTTCTGGGAAGCCGCTCGCATCTTACCTTCTTTGAACAACTCGTACTCTCCAGGTGTTATGGTTATGTTGATCTCACTGGTATCCTCCATCGCCACGTTCAGAACAGGTGGAGAAGATTCCCATAGACGTCGTCAAATTGATCTAGTCAAGAATCTGAGTCAGACAAAGGCCGATGGAGATGACGTTGGTGTTGACGGAAAGACGACTTTGACGCACCCTATATACGCACGTCGAAAAGGCGAACCCACATGTGGAACCACCAAAATCTGTGGTAGGAGAACTGGTGGTATTTAGACTCTACACACACTCAGACAAATACCCAGAGCGTTAGAGACCAAAAACCAGGGAAAAAGTCTCCGGTGCAGGTCCTCCGACACTCAAGTCAGGTTCTTTTTTCCCTGAAGAATAGTGTACGATGGAAAAAAGAACTATTGAAAACGAGTACATATGTGTGCGTACTTAGCCAAGGAAGAAGACATCTCTTTTTATATGACGCTGCATACTTTTAGAGCCTGACCGTTGTCAGAGAATATCGGGTGTCAGGGTCTATCGGGTGAGAGAGGTTGTACGGCGACCTCCTATTGGTAGAAGGAAGATTCCACTCTCAGGGAGTGGCAGACTATTGAAATATTCCTTGGCATGCAATTATTCTTTGACAGGAGGTTACGATTCCCTGACATTGTTGTCGTTTAGTGCTTTCCGTCCCACCCGGGTTCCACTACAGACAACTCCGGACGACCGCTCAGATGTGCTACAAGGACTATGCCTTTATGATGAGCTGTGGTGAACCGATTGGGCTTTATATGAGACTATGGCGAGGGATCCATCTTTCACGATTTGACCGCTGAAGAGCCGGTTGAGAGTTGTCTCAGTAAAAGTACTAGAACCATATATAAAGCCTAAGCTAGGAAAGTTCGATCAGTCGGGAACAGGCCAAGAACTAGTCCAAGCTTCATTTTACATCTCAGATCTGCGACCTACTCTGCCTGTGATCGACTAGGAATTATGCGGATCTAGAGATCTACCATGCCTGTGATCAACCAGGAATTATGCAACTGATGATGCGAGGCAGTCTAACCCCCGTCTTTTCTTGACTCTTGATTGTCACGCTCCCTTAACTTTTGACTACGTCCCCTTGACCTTTGAGTTCTTGGCCTTATCGGGTCTCTCTTTTACGCACCGTATCAATAATTATTTTTAAAAATTAAAATTAGTATAGCACTCATCTAGTGGTTTTTACAACAATATTCAATCTAATTAATGTCTGCTACAATTGTCTTAGCATCCAATTAATGAGTGCTATAGTAATTTTTTTCTATGCTTTTGATTTTATTGAAGTGATTTTTGCTAAGTTTAAAAATTTTAACATAAAATATTTTTTTAAATTTAAAAGTATTTTGTGTATTTTTCACCAAATTGAACTACAAAAAAATAATTTTTACAGCTACGTTCAATTACTCCTAACTCACATTAGCGTCCAAATCATTTCTGGACATCCCGTACAGTCAGTAACGGGAATAGGGTAACATATAAATTTCGTATATATTATATATAATGCTATAACAACAGTAAATTCAGTAATATATATATATATATATATATATAATGGATAAAGATATAAAGATAACATGGCACAAAAAAATGAAGTGAAAATTAGGCATACTAATTGGAAGCCCACTGTGCAGTCCAAATTTGGGCCGTAATTAGGGCTGCTACGAGTCCAACCAAATGTTGAGTTGCGATCGCTTCTCTTAATCTCAGCAATCTTGCCAATAAGTTAGTATGGTTTAATTTTGAGTCCCTCTTAATTTTGTGTTTCTTTATGGCATTGGATACTCGGGACGCTTGTGCCTTTATTTGTGTAGACCCCCACCAGTGACATTTATTATAATCATCTAATCATAAAATGTGAGAAATAATCCTCTCCACGTCATTTTTTTTAAAGTTTTATTATCTTGATAATTAGTTATTACTTGGTCTAGATCCTATTTTTATGGATCTCATCTAGATCCTATTTTTATGGATCTCATCTAGATCCTATTTTTATGGATCTTGTGTTCGTGCTCTTATCATTTGTAATGCTATATAAAGAGTCCTAGAGGCATGTAGAAGGCATCTCGTTGTAAGGTTTCCTTTCATAAGTGAAGTTCCTATTTGTCCTATTCTTCTTGTTTCTTCTTGTGTGTTGTGTGCTTTGAGTGTGCTGTCCTATTCGATTCTAGGTCAACATCTGGTATCAGAGCGTTGGTAGTATAAGACATCCAAGAATCTACGATTCCATAAAATGTCGAGCATCCCAGTAAAGGAGAACGGCGGAGTGTCATTTCCCTATCCGATGCTAAGTCCTCACAATTATACTGTGTGGGCAATAAAGACAGAGGCGATCCTTGATGCCCAGGGAGTCTGGGAGGCGGTGGAGCCAGCGGAAGGAGCCCAGGTGGATGCAAAGAAGGACAAAAAGGCACGTGCATACATCCTGCAGTGTGTCCCCGAAGACATCCTTCTCCAGATCGCAACAAAGAAGACGGCAAAGGAAGTCTGGGACAGCCTCAAGACGAGGTATCTTGGTAGTAATCGGGTGAAGAAGGCACGTGTACAAACATTGAAGAGCGAGTTTGACGCTCTCCGGATGAAAGAAACCGAAACGATTGATGAGTTTGCTGGCAAACTCAGTGCCCTAAGCAGCAAGTTCTCCACCCTTGGTGCCACGCTTGAAGATTCCTCGTTGGTAAAAAAAATTGCTCGATTCTGTCCCTGATAAATTCTTTCCTATTGTTGCTGGTATTGAGCAATTCTACGACCTTGAGTCTATACCATTTGAGGAGGCTATAGGACGACTGAAGGCGTACGAAGAACGAACGCTACGACTATGCAGCAACACCAACGGCACTGAAGGTGAGCTCCTATTAACTCATGCCGAATGGCAAATGCGACAGAAGGGGAGCAACACACTTCGTCAGGAGGAAAGGGGCGTGGGTCCAGCAGCCCTAGTCGTGGCAAATGGCGTGGACGTGGGCGAGGGCGCGGTCGTGGCCGTGGTACGCAACGCTAAGACAGTGCAGGAGGGACTAGCGGCAACAACAGTGGCACTCGAGACAAGAGACATATAAAATGTTTCAATTGCGAGAAAATGGGGCATTATGCGTCCGAATGCTACAACAAGCGGCGTGATGATGAGGCTCACCTCACTTGTGCCACCGATGAAGAGCCGGCACTGATGATGACCGTGTCCCACGAGGAGTCTGACGCTAGGCGTGAGCGGCAGGATACCATTCTACTCAGTGAAGAGAGGTTACTACCGGAGATGTACCGAGGCGTTAAGAAAGAAGATAAGGACATCTGATACCTTGACAATGGTGCTAGCAACCACATGACTGGCCATCGTGAGAAATTTCAAAAGCTGGATGAAACCATCACCGGGAGGGTGAGGTTTGGCGATGGATCAACCATTGAGATCATGGGCAAGGGAACGGTTGTGTTCGAATGCAAGAACGGCGATCAGAAGGCTCTCCACGAGGTATACTACATTCCGAGACTTTACAGTAATATCATAAGTCTTGGTCAATTGACAGAAACTGGGAACGAGGTGCACATGGAAGGAGATGCCATGAAGATAATTGATAGAAGCGGGAAGCTCTTGATGCTGGTAAAGCGAACGCAAAATCGTTTGTATAAGATAACCTTGAAGACATTCAAGCAAATCTGTCTCCTAGCAAGCCTAGAAGATCCGACCTGGTTATGGCATGCAAGGCTTGGACATGTCAATTTCCATGACTTGAAGCTGTTGGGGGAGAAGAAGTTGGCGGTTGATGTGCCACTATTGCCTCAGCCGAACAAGCTTTGCGAGGTATGTGTGGTCGCTAAACATGGAAGGTCGCCATTCCCGCACCAAGCTAACTTTAGAGCGACGAAGCCGTTGGAACTTCTCCATGCTAATATTTGCGGGCCAATTTCACCAAGTACACTGGCTGGTAACAAATATTTCCTGTTGATTGTTGATGATTGTACAAGATGGATGTGGGTATTTGTATTGGCAGCAAAGAAAGATGCATTCCAAGCATTCAAGAAATTCAAGTCCGTGACGGAGAACACGACTGAGTACAAGATCAAAACACTCCGGACAGACTGTGGTGGTGAATTTCTATCCACAGAGTTCACTCGATTCTGTGAAAATGAAGGAATCGAGCGGCACCTTACGGCTCCCTACACACCCCAACAGAATGACGTTGTGGAGCGCCGTAACCGCACTGTGATGGCCATGACAAGATCTCTCCTCAAGGGTACACATATGCCGGCAAGGTTCTGGGAGAGGCAGTTAGGCATGCTGTCTATCTGCTAAATCGTCTCCCAACAAAGGCACTAGGAGACCGTACCCCATTTGAAGCCTGGATGGGGAGAAAACCACATCTCGCCCACTTGAAAGTGTTCGGTTGTGTTGCATACGTGAAAAATACAACCCCTCACCTGAAGAAACTTGACGACAGAAGTTCACCTATGGTATACTTGGGTGTCGAGGAAGGCTGCAAAGCTCATTGTCTATTTGATCCAAGGCATGACAAACTACAAGTAAGTAGAGATGTAGTATTTCAAGAAAATAGTGAATGGACATGGACTGCAGGTGCTAACCATGAAGAAAACCGACCGGAGTTTATGGTGGAGGATGTACTCGACACCGACGAGGTGATTGTTGTAGCAGACATTGAGGCAGGAACAGAAGACGTCACAACATCGCCAGCAGCGTCAAGTCCATCTACACCATCATCGAACACCCATACAGCTTCCTCGCCTTCGATAACAAACTCACCTGAGTCTTATGAAGGACCGGTCCGTTTTAGATCCATTGCTGATATCTATGCCAACACTGAGGAAGTGGTTGGTATTGATGAAGAAGAGAATGAGATAATGCTGATGATGTCTGAAGAGCCAACCTGTTACCAAGAGGCTGCAACCGAGGCTTGCTGGTACGAAGCAATGAAGGAAGAACTGGAAACTATTAAGATGAACAAGACCTGGACCCTAACTGAGCTCCCATTAGGCCATAAACCTATTGGCCTAAAGTGGATGTACAAACTGAAGAAAGATTCAGCTGGGAAAGTTGTTAAGCATAAAGCAAGATTAGTTGCTAAAGGCTATGTACAAAGACAAGGCATCGACTTTGAAGAGGTATTTGCACCGGTCGCTAGACTTGATACTATTCGAGTCATTCTTGCACTTGCAGGGAATCGAAGCTGGGAGGTACACCATCTAGATGTGAAGTCAGCATTCCTTAACGGAGAGTTAGAAGAAGAAATATACGTCTCTCAACCGGAAGGGTTTGAGGTACAAAATCAGAAACATAAGGTGTACAGGTTATTCAAGGCCCTCTATGGACTGCGGCAGGCTCCACGAGCTTGGAACATGCGGTTGAACAGGAGTCTGGTAGAGCTCGGCTTCAAAAAATGTATTCAAGAACATGCAGTATATACAAGAGGTGAAGGAGAAGCAAGTATACTTGTTGGAGTGTATGTCGACGATCTCATCGTGACAGGAGGTAGCACAGAGAAAATCAACAAGTTCAAACAACAAATGATGACAGAATTTGAGATGAGTGATTTGGGTCTTCTCTCCTACTACTTAGGGATTGAAGTGGAGCAACAGAAGAGCCGAATTTCACTTAGACAATCAGCTTATGCCAAGAAAATTCTATCTCAATTCAAGATGGCAGACTGCAATGTGTCAAAGCATCCAATGGAACCCAAGACACAGTTGCATAAGGACTTGGAAGGGACTCCAGTTGACGCCACGGAGTACAGGCACATTGTTGGTTGTCTGAGATATTTGCTTCACACACGGCCGGACCTGTCATATTCTGTTGGAATGGCGAGCAGATACATGGAGAGGCCTACAATCATGCATCACAGGGTGGTCAAACAGATTCTCAGGTATTTAAAAGGTACAATTTATTTTGGGCTTGTTTACATAAAGGGACCCCAGGAAATTGGTATATTCGGCTACTCGGACAGTGATTTAGCCAGCGATCTCGATGGAAGGAAAAGCACAAGTGGAATGACTTTCTATTTTAATAAAAGTTTGGTGTCCTGGAACTCACAGAAGCAGAAGACAGTGGCGCTTTCATCTTGTGAGGCAGAGTTCATGGCAGCCACAACTGTGGCCTGCCATGCTTTGTGGTTGAGGAGCCTTGCCAGTGAATTAACAGGTGTAAAGCCAAAACCGGTAACTTTGTTTGTTGACAACAAATCCGCCATAGCTCTCATGAAGAATCCGGTATTCCATGGTCGAAGCAAGCATATAGATACAAGGTTTCATTTTATCAGAGAATGCATTGAGAAGGGAGAGATTGTGGTAGAGTTCGTTAATACCGGAGAACAGCGAGCCGATGCGTTAACTAAAGCATTGCCAGGAGTGAAGTTAGCTGCCATGCGACAATTACTCGGCGTCCGTGATCTACAATCATGTCAGGATTAGGGGGAGTAATGTAAGAAATAATCCTCTCCACGTCATTTTTTTTTAAAGTTTTATTATCTTGATAATTAGTTATTACTTGGTCTAGATCCTATTTTTATGGATCTTGTGTTCATGCTCTTATCATTTATAATGCTATATAAAGAGTCCTAGAGGCATGTAGAAGGCATCTCGTTGTAAGATTTCCTTTCATAAGTGAAATTCCTATTTGTCCTATTCTTCTTGTGTATTGTATGCTTTGAGTGTACTATCCTATTCGATTCTAGGCCAACATAAAATAGTTATTCATATATCTATTATTCAATTAAATGTTTAGGAAAAATAATTTTTCAACAAAGTTGGAGAATGCGTTGGTTGATGGCAGACAACTCGAAATTCGAACCGACATCTCAAAAGGTAATGGTCATCATTCATAGCTCGTCTACTGACTGGAGGAGGACCCAGAGTAATACAAATACAGTGCACAGTGTTCGGGAAGCACAAGGAGGACCTATGCATCCCCGTGAAGGGAGAGATGAATCAGATAATCAAAATCCAGTAGGGTTCATGCCTTTTGTTGTATTTCTGAAGTGTATCAAAATACTGCTAACTATATCACAGCCCTGTTCTTAGACTACAAATGCCACAAAGCGTCTCTATTTCTAGTATTATCTATGCTACGAAATTCGAGGTTTTTGTAAGAGAAACGTAAAGCGAGATCACAGATCCCTGGAGCTTTGAGTGCTGACCCAGCGCAGCTTGAGCTCCACTTCACCACGTTCAACATCTCTGAGTCGGAGGATAAGATCTTGAAACACTTCGCCATCTGACCAGTAGACACGACTCACCTCGGCTAAGCAGTTTTTCCTACAGGGCGTCACCGTAGTAATTATGGTGCCATTCGGCAGACCTTCCAACTTCATCTTCACGGCCTCCACTAGCATGCGTATGTCAAATTCTGCGCGGCCCATGGGATCGTCTAGGCTAAATGTGTCCTTGTCGAACACTTCCTGCAAATCGCCAAGGGAGAGTCAGTAACCTTCAGCTAGGACACTGATTGAGAAGTATACTTTCGTTTGCTAATTGGGGAAAAAAAATAAAGGGTCCCAAGATTTAAGCTACCTCAAAATTGTCAATTCAAGGTTATGATTTAAATAAATATATTACTAGGTTTCAAGGTTACGATTGCCGACTGTTGTGTCCGAATTGTTTAGTTTCTGGCATCTGAAAATTGCTAATGTAGATGGGAGTATATTTCAAATTAGCTTACCAGTCTCACTGGAAGGTTAGGATCTTCAACAGAAAGCGTCAGTTCTTCGTTCCAAACAGGATTGGTATTTCGCCTTACTACTCGAGTCTTCAATTTCTGCAACGACAAAAAAAATAATGAAGAAAAGACCAAGGAAAATGAAGCAACAACGAGTGAAGCATCAAGCATGAAGATAGCAATTTTTTTTTTCAAAGGATCAAAAGCATATTCACCGAATGATGGGATTGGTGATGAACAAAACAAGATCTGACAGCACTAGAATGGTTATATTGGGCGAAACAACAAATCAAACACAACGTTTATTGCAATCAATCAGTCTGGCAAAATGGAAATCATGTGATCGGATTTAGAACGCTATGAAGAATACATGAGCAACTTTCCGCGCATCAAATAGCAGAACAATAACTAACACTTCCAGTCTTCCAGATGGAAGAGAATTTGCTAAATCTTTCTCAAGTTTAACACATCTACTGGCAAAATCAGAGAGAGAGAGAGAGAGAGAGAGAGAGAGAGAGAGAGAAGGGCAACTCTGTCTTGCTCTTTATCACTAACATCTAAAGGTCATGACGAAATCAAGCTTCGATGAGGAAAGAAATGGGGCAAAGGGAGGCGATCGCGAACCTGCTTGCCCATCTTGACGATGACGTAGGGATCGCTGCTCCAAAAGTCTCGTACGGCGAGGTTAAACCCTCGCTGCACCTTCACCTTGAGGAGGCCGAGCATTTCCGGCACCATCGCTTGCAGAACCGAGGTAGGACTGGCCGATCGCCTAGCGAAGGCAGATAAGAGGAACCGAGTAGAATCAGTGGGGCGAACTAGAAGAGTCCAGAAGAGAATGAGTACCGAGGAGAGAGCGAGCTGGTACTAATATTTAGCGGTCGTCATTTTCGATTACCATTTACCGGTGGCGTAGGATGGCATACTGGAGACTGGAAGGTTCGATTTTTACGCGGTGAGCGTAACCCTGAGCCGTAGCCAGTTGTAATGGTACCAAAGAAACAACGCGGAGACATGAAAAGCACCGGTAAGTCGTGCCAGGCATTTATTACAAAAGTATTTATTTAAAATATAGAGAGAAAACAAAAAATTACTATTCTGCGGTGCGTTCTCCATTTTGGTTGCAGCAATCACGGAATGAGCGTGTCTAGACGTCTGAAAAGTAAGAGCACAAAACAAGGGTCAAAATTATAAACAAAAAATTGCGAAAATATTAACTTTCTCAGTAATTTTGCGAAAGGTTCCTTAATTACTGCTGCCGTTTTGCCGAGGGAAGGCGATGCCGTGGCGGGTCCACAACACGGATGTTTTGTGCCTTCTCATCTCAAGAAAAGTCTCATTTTCTGACCTGTGATTTCTAAAACAGGATTCTGATCAAATCAGAATGACACCTTTTATTTTTTATTTTTTTGTTATTTTCACATCTAAGGGCATTTAAAATAACGATAAAATAGAGAAAAATCCCGAATGACAATTTAAATTTTGCATGTAATCTCCACTAATAAAAAATTTTATTTCCACTCTCTGCATGTAAAGTTTTATTTGCTTCAACTCCCTCATGTAAATATTGTGACCTAATTGCCCCTCAGATTTTTAGGTACAAAAGGTCCAAAAATGAGTATAATTCCTCTTAAATTCAGCATTTTACATTAGAATTGAGTATATTTTCTATTAAATTGAGTATAATTCCTCTTAAATTCAGCACCATGTAAAAAGAAAATCTAGTATATTTTCTATCTAATTAAGTATCATTTAAAGAAAATCTAGTATATTTTTTATTCAATTGAGTATCATTTAAATAAAATCTAGTATATTTGAGTATATTTTCTATTAAAATTGCCCTTCATATTTTTTAGGTATAAATAATCTAAAAATGAGTATAATTCCTATTAAATTCAGCATTTTAAACTAGAATCGAGTATATTTTTTATTTAATTGAGTACGATTTGTTTCCTATTTAATATAATTCCTCCTAAATTCAGTACCATTTGAAAAAAATCTAGTATATTTTTTATCCAATTGAGTATCATTTAAAGAAAATCTAGTATATTTTCCATCCAATTGAGTATCATTTAAAGAAAATCTAGTGTATTTTCCATCCAATTGAGGTGGAAAAAGAATCGTACTCAATTTGATAGAAAATATACTAAATTCTAGTTTAATGTACTGATTTTAAGAGGATTTATACTCATTTTAAAACTTTTTATACTTAAAATATCAAGAGCAATTAGGTAAGTATATTAGACTAGGAAGTGAAAACAAAGAATTTTACCAATGGGGAGTGCATGCAAAGTTGTATTTGTCAATGGGGACTGCATGTAAATTTTTCCAAATAAAATGACGTCTAGTAGTATTATTATTAATCTAGTAGTATTATATTGGTTAATTATATAATTGATAAGGCAAATAACGTTGGTACATGAAGTTGGATCAAAGTTAAGAAAATTAGGTGGCATGGCGGTCGAGAGAAATTTGTTCACATCCTAACAATTATAGCAATAGTTATTATTATAATGTATAATTGTTATGGTCAACTAAAGAGGTTATTATAATTATGAATACAAGTGTTTGTTGAAAAAAGCGCAATTAAATGCACAAAGATAATAAACTGGGGCATCCCTCAAACCACTGGCTTCCTACTTGCCACTAAACCTACTGTAAGCTCAACCAAACCAATAAATAACAACACAATGCCTCCAACTTGATCTAATACACAAGATTTTTTTTTTTTTAATTGTCAACTTAATTAAATTTGTTCACATCCTAACAATTACAGCAATAGTTATTATACACATGAAATTATAGTCACAATGATTGATACGGTCAATAAAATAGGATCATGAAGTTAGGATCGAAGTTAAGAAAATGGGTTGATATGTCGGTCAAAGTTAAGGAAAGATTAACACTTAGGGTTAGTATGGTCACATGGCTCAGTCGAATAGTCCAGTCGATCAGACCTTTTGTCCGATCGAATTCCGAGTCCCCCGGCTTAATGGAAACCCGAGTCGTCTTAGTTCAATTCAAAATCAAATCCTCTTGGTCTGACTGAATATACTAGACATATAGCTCGGTCGAACTCCTTGTCCGAGTGGATGCCAAGTCCTCAAAGAGGCCAAGTCTTGTCAGCATTCGTTAGCCAACCTGACCCCGTCCGAGAACGAGGTTCGACCAGACGTTAGAGGGGACTTCGTCGACCTACCATTAAAGCGTATTAATGGTCTATCAACTCAACGACCTAATATTTCTTTTTGACGTTTTGTGCAACCATTGATAGAAAATCAAGTGAGTATGCCCTGGGCAATAAGTATGACAGAAGCTTTTACCCAGTAAAGCATAGAAATGATGGATCTATTTTTGGAAAGACTACCGTGTGTCAAATTAGTTGATCCTATTTTGGAAATACATTGATATTCGTATAAAGAGAAAATAATATTATATAAGGGATCTCCACTTACAGGCTCAAGTTGTTAAATTATATAGTTATTTGTCTATAGCTTTTAGGGTAATTTGGACTTTTTCCCTTTTTTATAGAGTTTAGAATTTCTTAACTTAACTATATAAGACCTTATACTATGCATCGATTTTAAGATCTAATAATATGATTAATTTTTTCCTTCTCTTAATTTCTATATGGTATCAAAACGGTTCTCCTTCTCTAACCTAATTTTTTTCTACCGCCCCCTATTATTGCTTCCTGTTACCGCTATCATCTCCTACTGCTGCTATTGATTTCGGTGCCAACATCTATTTTCTATCCTGTTGCTGTTGATTTCGGCGCCGACATCTATTTTCTGTCGATTTCGGCACCGACGTCCTGTCCTACCAATTTCGGTACCGACATTATTTTTTGCCGATTTCGGCATCGACGTCCTGTGCTGTCAATTTCGACGCCAATGCTTTTTTCTACCGATTTCGGTGCCGAAGCCCTATGTTGTCGATTTCGGCACTGATGTTCTTTTCTACTGATTTTAACACTGACGTCTTGTGCTACTGATTTCTACATTTGACATCCTTTTCTATCTCAGATTCTTTGTGTGACCATGGGTCGTTCTGACATTAGTTTTTGAGGATCATACAAATGTGTATCCTTACAGTTTGGTTATTTTGATAATTATTCATTTTGTCATCATGCCTAGTCATACAAATGCTTCATGGAAATCTGAATCATATATGTTTGAGCAGTTTCAACAGTTTCTTGCTTCACAGCCCTCTACTATGTCAACTTCCTCTCATATAGATTTGTCGTCGTCTGATATTTCATGTATATCTTCATCCTTGTGGATTTAGACTTTGGTGTCTCACATCATATGTCATCCAATTTGTCATCTTTGTTTCTTTTTCTCCCAGTTCACCTATATCTATTGTGACTGTTGATGGTAGTCTTATGTCATTAGTAGGTGTTGGTTCAATTGTTATATTTTTTTTATTTCTTACTAATGTTTATTATATTCCGAGTCTTACTTTAAATCTTATTTCTATTAGTCAATTATGTGACTCTGGATATCTAGTCTCTTTTTCTTCATCCAATTGTTATGTTCAGGACCCACAATCTTAGAGGTTGATTGGGACATGCCATAAGTAAGGAGGACTCTATGTTTTAGATCAACTCAAATTACCAGAAGTTGTAGCTTCGAGTGTAGATTTATCATCTTTTCATCTGAGTCGTTCATCTTCTAATTTTTATTTGTGGCACTCTCTCTTAGATCATGTTTCAGTGTCTCGTTTGTAGTTTTTAGCCTCTATAAGAGCATTAGGACCTTTAAAAAGTTTTGATATTTTTTATTGTAGTAGTTGTAAACTGGTCAAATTTTTTACCTTACCATTTTCTAAAAGTTTTTTTTTCTTTTGCTCCATTTGATCTTATCCATTCTGATGTGTGGGACCCTCTCCTATTCCTACAAAAAAAGGGGGGCCAAGGTATTATGTTTCGTTTATTGATGATTGCACTCGTTACTCTTGGGTCTATCTTATGAAACACAGATCTGATTATCTTACAATTTTTAATAACTTTAGAGCTCTTGTAAAAAATCAACATTCTAGTGTCATAAAGTGCTTTCATTGTGATTTGGGGAGTAAATACACTTCGAATCAATTTTCACATTTACTTGCTTCTGATGGTATTGTTCATCAAATCTCGTGTACAGATACTTCTGAACAAAATGGCATGGCTGAACGGAAACATAGACATCTTATTGAAATAGTTCATTCATTTTTATTGTCTGCCAGTGTTTGTTGGATCGAAAGCACTAGAGGAGGGGAGTGAATAGTGATCATGGCTTTCACTTTCGTTTCGGAAAACTCAAAGTAAAATGCAGTGGAAATAATAAAACAAACACACGAACACTAAGATTTACTTGGTTTGGAGCATAGGGAGACTCCTACTCCAAGGCCCATGCTTGTTGAACGTTTACTTTAGGCAATCGCTATAAGCACGGAAAATTCTTTACAATTTAAGTACAATAGTAAAGCAGTAGTAAAATCTTATATCAACAACAATAGACAATAAGTTTGAAGCTCCTGGTCATCGGAGGTTTGCTATAGCTTTTCTGGATCGTCTTTTGAGCAGCACGGAGAAGACGGATTGCAATTTTGTTGTTGTCCTAAGCTTCTGCTCAAGACTGCCTTTTATAGCCTATGGAGGGCGCCCTTATCCGCGCCAAATCCGCAGCGTGGATGACCTCCGGCTCGGTCACAGCCTATCCGCCTGAGGGCGCCCTCAACCTCCATGAGGGCGCCCTCTCGCCAGGTCCAGGGCCCCCTCAAGCTCCATGAGGGCACCTTCGCGCCAGTGTCCAGGGCGTCCTCAAGCTCCATGAGGGCGCCCTCGCGCCTTGTTGCGAGGTTGCTTCTCCAGGTTACTTGAGGCAAACACTCCAATTCACTTCCTGCAAAATACGTTAGTACAACATATCCTACAGAACAAATTTAGGACATAATAAGACATAGAATTTGACAATCATTGGACTGTCTGGTACTGACTTTGGATTCCTGACCGAAAACTCTAGGTCGAACCGACGCCTACTGTTCCCTCACCAGGGACGCGTCCTCACCTACTCTGCTCAGGAGAGTTTACCTATTGCCAGTTGATCCTCCAGACTAACTGGACTTTTGCTCAGCGACTAAGGCTTTAGGACTTTCCGCTGGACGTCCACTCCACGACTTGCCCAGTCTTTCACCTGGTTCGCGACACCAGGACTTTCCATCTAGAGTCCTCGACTCTAGGACTTTTTGCCCGAAGCCCTCAACCCGCCAAGACTTCTCGCGTAGGGTTACCACACCCTAAGACCTAGGGTTACCTCCCCCTAGGGTTTTCCCTTGCCTAATCACAGCTAGGACTTTTGCCTAAGTACACTTAGGACTTTCTTGCAAGCTCATTAAAACACGTTAGATAACAAATAACCTTAACTTTGAACCCTTTGCCATTATCAAAACTTAGGTTCGATCGTCGGATGCTTCTCGCACCAACAGTGTTCCTAGTGCCTTTTGGGGGGAAGCAATCCTTACTGCTGCTCATGTCATTAATAGAATTCCAACCTCACACATTTTGGGTTTGTCGCCTTTTGAAAAATTACTTGGGTATGCTCCTGTCTATTCCTCTTTGCGTGTTTTTGGTTGTACTTGCTTTGTCCTTCGTCTACATGCAGAGCGTAATAAGTTAGCCTCTCGGTCTACTCTTTGTATCTTTCTGGGTTATGGTATTAGTCAAAAAGGATATCGTTGCTTTGATCCCATTAGTCAAAAATTGTATGTCTCTCATCATGTTGTGTTTCTTGAACATATTCCATTCTTTTCTATTCTGACTAGTTCGCATAATATGACAAAGTCAGATTTGCTTTGCATTGATCCTTTCAATACCGATACTGAGGAAGATTCACCCACAAATCCTACTGGTAGTTCAACTGAATCCGGTACTTTGGTTCCCGAGATATTCGCTCCACATGTTCCTCCTTTTGCCACTACCTAATTATCTCTTGAGGTTGTGGATGATCCTTCTCTCCACCGTCGTCAATCCACTCGTATTCATAAGTTTACTAAACTACCAAATTTTGCTTACTCTTGTTATTATCATTCTTTTACTTTATTTGTTGTATCTATTCATTGTCTTTTTGAGTCTGAATCCTATAGAGAAGTTGTTTGTAACCCACTTTGGCAGAGTGCTATGGCTGAGGAACTAACTGCTTTGCATCGGAGTCATATATGAGATTTGGTTCCATTGCCACCAGGTAAACATACTACTGGTTCTCGTTGGGTATATAAGATCAAAATTAAATCTTATGGATCTATTGAACAATACAAAGCTCGTCTTGTTGCTAAAGGTTATTCTCAAGAGTATGACATGAATTATGAAGAAACATTTATTCCTGTTGCAAAAATGACAACTGTTCGTACTCTGATTGTTGTTGCTTATGTTTGTCGATGGAGAATATCTCAGATGGATGTCAAGAATGCATTTCTAAATGGTGATTTTCATGAAGAAGTTTATATGACACCTCCTCATGGTATTTCACCTAAACCTGGTGAAGTTTACAGGCTTCATAAAGCAGTTTATGGTCTCAAACAAGTACCTTGTGCTTGGTTTGAGAAGTTTTCTACCGTGATTATTTTGTTTGATTTTCATCCTAGTAATCATGATTCAACATTGTTTGTCAAATGCATGAGTGTAGGTCGTATTCTTTTATCATATATATTGATGACATGATTGTTACTGGTGATGATTCTGATGGAATTGCTTCCTTGAAGTCTGAATTGGCTCATTGTTTTGCTATTAAAGACTTGGGTATACTACACTACTTTTTGGGCATTGAGATTGCTTATTTCCTGAAAGGTTTTCTTTTATCTCAGTTAAAGTATATATCTAATCTGTTTGAGCGTGCTCATCTTACTGATAATAAAGTTGCTGATACTCCTATTGAGACTAGTGCTCGATATTTTCCATCTGATGGCTCACCTTTGTCGGATCCTAGTTTGTACAGAACTATTGTTGAAAGCTTGGTTTATCTCACCGTGACTCGTCCAGATATTGCGTATGCTGTTTATATGATTAGTCAATTTATCGCTATACCAACTACAATTCATTGGGTTGCTATTCTTCGTATTCTCAGGTATCTTTGGGGCACTCAATTTCAAAACATTTTATTTCCTTCTATTTCATCTCTTGAGCTGCATGCATACTCTGATGCGGATTGGTCTGGTGATCCTATGGATCGCAAATCTACCACTGGCTTCTACATTTTTCTTGGTGATTCCCTCATTTCTTGGAAGAGTAAAAAAGCAAGATGTTATTTCTAGATCTTCCACAGAAGCTGAGTATCGTGCTATGACCTCAACTACTTGTGAGATAGTTTGGTTGCGTTGATTGCTTGCGGATATGGGTGTCTCTCTTCATCAACCTACTCCATTATATTGTGATAATCAGAGTGTTATTCAAATTACACGCAATTCAGTATTTCATGAGCGGACGAAACATATTGAAATTGATTGTCACATTACTCGTCACCATCTTCAAATTGGCACCATCACATTGCCTTTTGTTTCTTCAAAGCTACAGATTGCTGATATGTTTACCAAAGCACATTCCGCTTCACGTTTTCATTTCTTATCTGACAAACTCTCAATGCTTCTAGCTATAGCATCGTGAGTTTAAGGGGGAATGTTAGATTATATATTTATTTGTTTATAGCTTTTAGGGCAATTTGGATTTTTTTTTTCTTTTTTTTATAGAGTTTAGGGTTTTTTAACTTAACTATATAAGACTTTATACTCTGTATCAATTTTAAGATCTAATAATATGGTTAGTTTTTTCCTTCTATTAATTTCTACAAAGTAAACTTCGCTATCAAAGTTTACTATTCATCATCTTTGTTTTTCATTTCTTCCTCCGTCCTTTGTCTGACTTGAGCGTTAAAGTGCTTATGCCAAGACTCCTCCCTGACCTAGTCACTGACGTTTTCTTCTTCTAGCTCTTTTCTTTGACACGAAGGCTCAGTCGTAACACCAAGTCCCTCCTGCTTGAAGTCTTCTGGTGGTCAACCTCGTTGCCACCTACCTAACGCGTCATCTTCTTTTATTTCAGGTTGGATCAATTATTATAATTTCGATAAATTTTAAATAATTTTAATAAAGTTAATAAAGATTATTTGATATAATAATACTATATGTGTAATCACTTTGAATAATTTTAATAATCTGTCGAGAAATGAAATTATTTTTAGATAAAAAAATAAGATGATTTAGTTTGTTATTTTTTTTTAAACTTTCTGTTTAACAATAATGAAAAATAAAAAGTGTTTGAGTTTTACTCTATTTTTTTTTAATGAAAGAGTTTTACTCTATTTAATTTTGTAAATAAAGTGCTTCAGGTGATCATTAAGAACGTAAGCACAAAAATTATATGGCTTTAATATTGACTAGATAAAAACTCTTAGCTAGAAAAATGAATTTAATTGGTCATGTATGTTAAAAGAAATGTTAACCAGGCTAAAGATGGATCTTCGGCATATGCACTCCGACGTTCAAGTCAGTGATCTAGTTAAAGACAATGAACAGTAGAATGAACAGTAATTATGGATGCGTAAAGTTGTGTAGCCTCACGTACCTGTGTATGTAGATAAGATCCCCTTTTGATAGTGTCACTGTTTGTCTGTGCATGAATCTTAAAGCGTTTCCAAAAAAAGATAGATCATAAAGATGTTAGACCGTGACGACCAATTAGAAGGGGGGTTGAATAGCCTGAAAAATAATAAAACGAAAACCCTTCTCGACTTTTCTTAAACTAGCACTTGCAAAATATAAAATCAGTAAATTAAAATAGAAAGGAAGAGTCACACAGGGATTTGCTTGATTACAACCAAGGAGGTTGTTAATCCAAGGAAAGTGTAGCACTAAATACTCCTTCAGGCAGAGAAGCCTCTTATAGTAGTGAAGCGCAAAAACAAAAAAGCTAACTAAGATGAGGCACACAAGTGTTGGATTACACAATTTCTGAGTTGATTGAAAGCTTCTGGACTAAGGCTGTATTTATAGCCTTGGTCGGGGCGCCCCGAAGGGTCCCAGGCGCCTTGGTAGGGATAAAATTTTATCCCCTACGTACGGATCGCGGTTTGACCGTGATCTAGATAAAGTCCAACTCCGGGCGCTCGGAATGGTTCTGGGTGCTCGGACGGTCCAAGCGCCCGGAATGGATCCGGGCGCCCGGACCACTAAGTCAACCAAGTTGACTTTTTTGTCTGGGCCCTCTGCTCCGGTACTGCTTGCCTCAGTTCGGGTTTTTCGCTCCGGCTCCGCTTGCTTAGGTGATTTCAGCCATCCGGAATAGGGTTCACCCGAACCCAACTTCCGGTCTTCTCGAGCAGGCTTTCGCTCCTGCTTCTCGTCCCTCGGAATCGTCGCGGGCTTCCTTCTCGTACATCAGCGTACTCATCCGCAGTCTTCATTGGGAGACAACTTGAGTCATTTCTATACTGCATTAGTGTAGTTAAAAGGGGTTCAGTACTTAAATTCTTTTGATATTGTTTTACGACAAAAAACAATCATAATCAAATTAGCGTCGTTGCTAGGGAACTATAGCAGTGTTTGGTGATCTTAGGATTATTTTTCTATTTTCTTTCTTATTTCTATTTCCTTGCTAGTCAATTCAAAAACATTATTAGGGTATAATTATTTCATCTCTTGTATGCATATGTACTATCTTATATATTTTCTTGTGTATTTTGATGGTATTTACATCAGTGTTTCAGGTCAGACCAAGAAATCTCTCTTGTGTCATCATTAGTTCTAGAGTTTTAGTGTTTATTATGTGATCAGAACCTTAGATTTATTAAGCAACATGATGAACAACACTGAAAAGACTCTCAAAGAGCTTTGGGCACTAGATTTATTAGATGATTCATTCTACATTCATTATTCTGATTTAGAAACAGACTTCGAGTTATGGACTATTGTACATCTATTACCGAAGTCTCATGGACTTTCTGGTGAGGATCCCAACAGAAATCTACAAGAATTAGATTTGGTTTGCTCGACATGGAACCCACTTGGCATATTAGGAGATGATGTTAAACTTAGAGCATTTCCATTCACACTGTCGGATTCAAGATTAGTTGTATTGTCTCCCACTCAACTCTATCACCAGCTGGTTCGAGATGAAAAAGTTATTTATGGCGAGGTTCTTTCCTGCTCCTAGGATTGCAGCTATTCGGAGGAGTATTTGTGGAGTTCAACAATTCACAAGAGAACTGTTTCAAGAATATTGGGAGAGATTTTAAGGATTTGTTGCTAGTTGCCCTCAGCACCAGATAAGCAATCAACTACTGATTATGTACTTCTATGAGGGATTGCTTCCTATGGATAGGAGTATGGTTAATGCAGCTAGTGGAGGAGCTCTAGTTAACAAGACATCTACTTAGGCCAGAGAACTTATCGAGATTATGGCCGTAAATTATCAACAGTATGGGATTAGATCGGTGATTGCTAAAGATGTTCATTCCTTTTCCAGTATATTTTCAACCACGATCTAGTATCAATAGCCTATTCCTCAATATTATCATACTCATCAGCCGGATAGGTATAATTCATTTGTAGGATTCAAGTATGGGAACACTGATTATGGGATTTCTGAGCCCCATATTACTAGCCTTACTTTTAGTATCATGAGCCCGAGCAAGATCTTAGGGAGCAGTCATAATAATTTTTACAATAACAAGAAATACAATTCCAACCAAGAACATATTTATCGACACAATTACAGTTGTTATCAGATTAACCAACTGTATCAATTCTTGAGAAGATGGATTGTAGAGTTTTTGATATTCCTGACTTTGATTTTGCTACTTTGCATAACTCTTCTAGTTTTGTATATTGTGATGTTGTAGTTGATTCTAATATTGGTGTTGTTGATGTTGTTATTCCAAATATTCTTGATGTTGCAGGTGTTGTTGATAATGATAGAAGTGTATGGACTTGTGTTGAGAAGACAAAGCCCCAAAATCACTTCCTTTAATTACACTACCACCGGAGCTAGTTGAATTTGTAGTTGCACTTAGTGAAGATGGAAGTGTGGGGGACTCAAGAATCACTTCCATTGATTGTACTTGATCCAGAACCAGAGCCTTTACTTGATCAAGATGATATCACATTCACTGTTTAGACCCTCCAAGCACTTTTTAGGATGGTAAGGTCAATATTTTTTCTGAATTCTTAGAAAATTCTATGGAGATAATTA
Organism: Zingiber officinale; assembly: GCF_018446385.1. Taxonomy (NCBI): domain Eukaryota; kingdom Viridiplantae; phylum Streptophyta; class Magnoliopsida; order Zingiberales; family Zingiberaceae; genus Zingiber; species Zingiber officinale. Next base: position 27,416,496 of record NC_056000.1, on the reverse strand, counting down.
TTTCTGATTCTATTAAATGTGATACATCTTTTGATTCATGTTTTGTTGATATTGATATTATTTATAGTACATCTCACACATCTTGCGTGAAAGAAATGCATCCTTTTCTTTTTAGTGCACAAGATTTCTGTAGACATTTCATTTGTAGTCAATCATGTAAGGATACATTTTACCAATTGAAGAAAGCCCTAATTCTGTATATAATAATGAAGCTTCTAGAGTGGATACTCTAACTGAACCATTTTTAGCCACTGGAGAAATTTTTTAAGAAGGCAATGGTGGAGGGAGCAATCCTCACTTCACCTACAACGATTCCACTTCCAGATTGGCTTCTAGAACTGAATCAACTCCGACTACCAAAAATTCAGGGGAGTCTATTCCATCTTACTTTTTCTTTGCCTTTCTGCTTGTATATATTTCTTTACTTTATTTGTTTTTGCTTGGTAGTTTATTTTTAGTTTATCTTGTAGGATTGAAAAGAATTTAGATATCACCACAATGATATGATATTGTCCACTTTGGGCCTAAGCTCTTATGTTTTTACTCTTAGGCTCCCCCCAAAAGGTCTCATGCCAATGGAGATATATTTTTCTTATAAACCCATGATCTTTCTTATGTGTTTTCAATGTGGGACTATGTTTGCAACCTTGCAACCCCAACAATCCCCCCTCAAACAAAGGACCACAAGGTCCCCCTCAAGCATTGGGTCACTCTTGACCTACTCAGGGTCTCCTCTCAAGCATCGGGTCATTCTTGACTGCTCAGGGCCTCCTCTTAAGCATTGGGTCACTCTTGACTTGCTCAGGGCCTCCCCTCAAGCATCAAGTTACTGACCTACTTAGGGCCTCTCCTACTTTGTTCAAGGTTTCACCCACATGGTTCGATCTTGGATCATGGCTCTGGCTCGTGCTTCTTCCGGTGGTTAGTGCGGTGAAGAGTGATCTCGCTCTGATGCCAATTGTAGGATCAAAAAGAGTTTAGATATCTCCACAATTGTATGATATTATCCACTTTGGGCTTAAGCCCTCAAAGCTTTGCTCTTGAGCTCTACCCAAAAGGGCTCATGCCAATGAAGATATCTTTTCCTTATAAACCCATGATCTTTCCCTTATGTTTCCAATGTAGGACTATGTTTGCAACCTTTCAACCCCAACATATCTTATCGATTTTCATAATAAATTCCCTATGCGTTCTTTTTATCATCGTAGAAAATGTGAAAGGTAATTAAATTTGATTGTCAAGTTTAATGATTTATTGTCATGATTGGATTCTTGAATGACATGTGATTACAACTTGGTGATAGATTTCATATTAATAGATTGAGATGATAATTTTTGTATACTTAGTGAGGATATTTTTAAGCATATTATTACCATTTATGTGTGATGCACTTGTGGTTAATGTTACTCTAGAACTTGCTTGATTTTTGAGACTATATTATCATAGGATTGTATGATTTTTATGAAGGTTATCACATGTTGCTTGAATAATTCTTTTATCTTTCGTCATATCATTTATTTTTCTCTTCCATTTATTTCACCTTATTCTTCTTTTGGATGTGGATATTTTTGGATGTTCCATGTTGAGTGTTTTGTCCGGGATGGACAAAAGTTTAAGTGTGGGGGAGAGGAATAACTTAGTAGGCTTTAAGGGAAGCATAGACGAACCATGCTTGATCACCATATGTGAGCCATGCTCTTTATCATTTTAGTGAAGCTATTATTGATGTATAAGGAAGTGCATAACATGTTAAAAACATATAAAAAATAGAAAAGGGGAAAAAAACTTTGGACATGTTGTGTCATTTTATACTCCTTTGTAATAGATTTTTTGAAAGTGACAATTTTTATTGTAGCAGCATTTAGATTTTATTGTCTATTATGAGTAGATCTTTATTGAAAAACTATAGTAGATATTGTTACATATTGATTGATTTGTGGAAAGCTAGCTTGGAAGTTTGAATGAGATATTTTTTTTAGATAATGTTATTTTCTTGTATTCATCTATGTGACATTCCATTATGTCTATATCTTCCACTATTACCTTGCTTAGCTTTATCTTCCTTATTTCTTTTCTTATACTATCATTTGCTTGATTCATGTTTCTCTTACATAATTAATGTCTTCATTATTTATTGTGCACTCCTATGTAAGATAGTGGTGGAGATTAGAAGCAAAGCAAGCATGGTAGTGCATGAACCATGAGTAGCTTTAGTGAGCTTCACTATTGCATTTATATGAGAGGAGAGTCATCATCACTTACCTTGTAAGGTTATTTTGTTATCATTCTCAATTTATTCATTATGGATTGAAGTTACTATGTTTGTTAATTAATACATGAATTGAATCCATGAATGCGTTGGTCTTTTGAATTGGACAATCCTAGGTAATTTTCTTTCACTATGTTCTAAACATGACTGAGAATTGTTAGGGGAATGTATTTTAGTTATTTTCTTCTTTTGTTGATTTGCTCGAGACGAGCAAGAATAAGTGTGGGGAGTTGATAACTAACATTTTTATGTGATATTTTAGCTCTCATATTGAGAATTTTTATCCTCTCATTCACTTAAATCTTGCTTTATATCATGATTCATGAGTTAGGATATATTTGTGAGCTTATTATTATCTCTCCCTAATTTTGGCATTATTTCATGATTTTGTAGGGAATTAAAAAAGATCCATAGACATGAGTTGAGTCAAATTAATTGGACCCAAAGCTAGGGTTGAGCATGAGTTAATTTGAAGAGCTTGGTTCATTTCTTTTCAAGAGAGAAGAGTCTAATTGTATTCAAGAACCTAATCCTCAAGCCCACTCTTAAAGCCCAATTCCAAAAACCTAATTTCATTTCTCTTATTGGATTTGAATTCCTCTCCTTAACCCAGATCTGACCCACTAAGAAAAACCTCTTCTCTCACACGATGACACAATAGCAGGGATCTTCTCTTCTTCGTATTTTTTGCTAGGGCGCGCGACACATCCCACACAGCGCCGAGCACTTCTCTTTTCTTCCTCCTCACCATCAGCTGCCATCTTCTTCTCTTCGCTGTCGTCGGTCGACCATCCACAATCCAGTCTTCCTCTTCTTGATTCCAGGCGGTGAGTGACAGCAAGCTTTCTTCTAGGCGGCGGTGAGCTTCGGCAGTGAGCTTCGATCACCACTCGCCGGAGGAGTTCTCCTGTGTGATCTCCACCATCCGGATTCCTCCTGGCAGCTCCATCTTTTGGGGTTCAGGCGGCAGAGCAAGGAGGTAGCCGCGGCAGTCCATTTTCTTTCCAGTCAACTTCTAGCGAAGGGGTTCTTCATTGGAGGATTCGTATCATCCTCATCATTGTCGAAGCAAGCAGCAATCTGGCAACACGCTACTGTTCACTGGAGTTAAGGGTACTTTCTCCGGGCCCTTGTCTGATGGCAAGGGTAGTTCTTGGAATTGAAAGAAGTTGGGTGAATTGTGGTTGGGATACTTAGTTTATTTCATGTTTATTGTTGATGTTTGCTAATTTTAATTGAATGCTTGTATTGAACTCAATTCCCTATGTTTGAATTGCACTATTCTTTCTTCATTTGTTTCATGCATGTCATGTGCTCGATGAAATGTTTCTTAAAATAGTTAGATTCAATTTAATGCATTTTAGTTTGTTTAATTCTTGCTTTGTCTTGTTCTTTCAATTTTGTTAAGTTCTAGTTTTGATTGAATGCAATTAGGATAGATTAGTTTAGGTTTCATTAGATGCTCTAGGTTTTGTTACATGCTTAGTTTCGTTAACACTTTACTTTATATTGCCTTTTTATTTTCTGCAATTGTAGTTAGGTTAGACTTAGCTTTCATTACTTGCATTGTCTTTCATTTACTAGATTAGGTTTCATTTAATGCTTTGCTATTTCATTTCTTTGTTTAATTGTGTTGATGGTTAAACCATAACGTAGAGTGACAATGCGTTGTGTATTAATTATTGACACTTAGTTAAATTTCATTTAAGCATTAGATTAGTTTCCTACTTGTTCTGCTTTTAAGTTGTTAAGTTTAGAATCAAAATCCAAAACCATCATTTCATATTAAAAACCCTAAAAATATGAATAACATACAATCATAGATTACCATCCTATTATTGCATTCGTTGGGAGACGACCTGAGTCATTTCTATACTGCATTAGTGTAGTTAGAAGGGGTTTAATACTTAAATTCTTTTGATATCTTTTCATGACAAAAAATGATCATAATCATGTGACCGACGAGATGAGGTGAATTGTCCTGAAATAAGAGTTAAAGATTTTCTTTTACTTCTCGAAGTTAATAAAGACAACACAGGTTAGTTAAACAAAATTAATTAACATAAAAGAAAAGAAGAGATAGGATTTACTTGGTTACAATAGGGGAGGTTGTTAGTCCAAGACTTTGAAAGCTCCACTAAAAATCTTCTTTTAGTGGAGTGGCCTCTTCCAACAATTAAGTACATAAAATAGAAAAAAGTAAACAATAGAAACAAGTGTTTCATTTCGAGTGTTGTCTTGAACTTCTAGAACCAGGGCTCTATTGATAACCTACTGGTTAGATTTGATTGTTGGATAACGTGACAGCTCCAGGCACCCCCAACGGTGTACCTTATTTGCTCCGCAAAAACTCTTCAATGGCTTGATGATAACTTTTTATCTTTGCCCCAGCGCCTAGACCGGTTCGAGCTTCTAGAGTGTTGTTGATGTAGACTCCAACAATTATTCATAGCAACGTCTTGAAGATGAGGTGCCTGTTTGGTACCAAGTTGGCCCGAGAGTCCGGACATGGTCTGGGCACCTTGACAAAGTCAACACAGAGTTAACTTTGTCCAGTTGCTGCTCCTGTTGTTTGGGTGGTTCTCTGCCCATCCAAAGTTGAGATTACTGAAACTCAACTCCGGCCTTCTCCTCAAGCAGTCTTCCACTTTGGCTTCTCATCCATCTGAAGCGTCGCATGCATTCTTCTTGTTCGTCGGTGTACTCTTCTGTAGCACCTTATCCCTTGGATGCACTGAGCTTGTCGATTCACTTCTCGTGTCATCATTCTCGCTAGCTGCGTCTTCCGCTTGGCTTCTTGTGCTCATAAATTCTTACACACTTAGACACAAGAACTAAACATAACAGGACCTAACTTAACTCGGTTGATCATATTAAAACTATCCAAGGGTACTTATAATCTCTCTCTTTTTGATGTATATCAATCTGAGTTAAAGTTAAGGTTAAACCAAATACATAATTCATTTTGTTAAATAAATTTACAATTTAAAACATGACTATTGCAATAATTAAAATATGAATTTTAAATTTTGCAATAAAGACCTCTCCTAAATTTAACCCCTTATGTATCCCTCTTTGATCACGTAAAAAAATAGAAAAGAGTAGAAAAAATATTAGAAGTATTTCTGGGCATACAAAACATATTTTCAAGAGATATATCTTTTTATTGAGATTTATTTACAAAGAAATTATTTTCTATCAATTAATTCTATGTTTTGATAAAAATAATTTTATAAATTATTGTTAAGTTTAGAAAAATCTTTAATATTTTTTCCCTATTAATAATGATTAATTTAAATATGATAAAAAATTTAGATACAAAATTATTTTATTTTAATGTAGAAAATATTTTAAAGAGATAGAGTTATTCTTGAAAACTAAAATTTTAAAAATATAAATTATCATCTAAAAATCTTGTTGATTTTTCTCACATCTAAAATGAAACGTTAACTTCCAGAAAAATTAGATTTTTCAAAATTAATCTCCTAAAAAAATTTAAATTTTAAATTACATATTTCAATTAAAAATTCATAAAAATCAGATAATTATCAAAAAAAAATCTGTTTTTTTATTTTAATAGAAAACATAACTCATGATCTCCGAAAACTTATATTTTTGAAAAATAAATTTTATTTTAAATTGTCAAAACTTATTTTTGAAAGAAGAATTTTAAAAATAAACATAATGAACAGAAAATTTCAAAAATATTTCAATGAGTAGACAATATTTTTATTTTGTAAAAAAAAAAAATTCAAACCAAATTATAAATATACAAAACAACTAAATTTTACGAGCAATATTAAAATTAAGCTAAATTTACATTTGAAGCATGCATAAAAATTAATTTAATTTAGACTAAACATGATTTATTAACCCAAAATAAGTTCCTATCTACTAAATTTATCAAAAATTTATATGAGATATATTATCTATTTATTTTTTTTATTCGACCCTTGTAAAATTCAAAATATCAATTTAGCCCTCCTTTATAATTTTGGAAATTATTTTGTGGAGTATAGGAGTTTGAACATACCAAATTCTTTTCTAATAATACTTCTATTTGTTCCTTTAATTTTTTATTTTCAATTTTTACTCTATCAAATTCTTTTAGTGGAAATGCTTTAGCTAATATTATTTTTTATTTCATATTTTCCTTTTTCAATTTGATATTTTTTAGACTTTAATTTGTACAATGATCTAGACATTAAAGTTATTCTTTCATAAAGTTAGTTAGGTGGAGGAAGACATACTTCACTTACCATGTTGATTTCAAAGTTTGACTCTCCCCCTTCATTGTTGCTTTCCTCTGAAGTACCTTTCCCTTCATCGATGTTCTCCTTTTAGTGACTCTTCATTAGTGCTAGTCCAACATACTCTTCCAATTCGAACTCTGATGATGACTTGTCCTATGTTATCTTTAAATTCTTGTGCTTCGATTTGCTTGACCCTTTATTTTTTTTCTTCCTTTTCAGCTTTGGGCAATCGTCCTTAATGTGCCCTTTTTCATCACAGTTGTAGCATCTAATCTTTCTTTTGCCTCTTGGATTTTTCTAGGCCTGCAACCTATTAAACTTGTTAGATCTAAAAAACTTTATAAACTACCTTACCATATACGCTTCTTGATCCGTGTTGAGTGAGGAATTTGATTCTGGCTCAATCTTCTTTGATTTCAGTGCTATGTTTAGGTTTGGTGTGTCCTCTTTTAAGCCTGCACATCTAGACTCATGAAGTTCCAAGGTTGAAAACAAATTATCTAACACACTTACCTCGATATCCTTAGAAATATAATAGGAATCAATTACTAACGACCATATAGAGGTTCTTGGAAACACATTTAGAGTAAACCTTAGAGAGTCTCGATTAGTTACTATTTCTTCGAGGCTTGCGAGGCCAGTGATTAGCTCTTTGATCCTTTCTTGAAGATGGGCAACTAACTTACCTTTCTCTAATTTTAGGTTGCTTAGTTGATTTCTGAGCAGATTTCTTTTGGCTAGCTTTGTTTTAGATATACTTTCATGTAGTTCTAGGAATTTCTTCCAGAGTTCCTTTGCGGAGTTGTAGGCGTCGATGCGGTTGAGTTCCTGGGGCAGTAGTACACTCAATACATGGGATTCATCTCGTCCATTTGCCATGAACTCAGGTTGCTGCTTCTTTATCCACAAGTCCTCTTCTTTTTCTTCTCCGTTTGCATCTTTGGGTGCTTTAAAATCATATTTAATAATTAATAATATATCAAAATTAATCTTGAAGAATACCTCCATTTTTTTCTTCTAGATGACAAAGTCTCTCTTGAACTTTGGTGGATGAATGCTTAAACTGACCATCATCTTGTTGCTTCAGTCAATGATTAGTCTTTTTGAGGTGGTTGAGCTTTAATATTAATTGTTAGTTCCAATACGGCCAACAAAAGGGGTGAATTGCCCTGAAATAAGAGTTAAAGACTTTCTTTTGCTTCTCAAAGTTAGCAAAGACAACACAAGTTAGTTGAACAAAAATTAATTAACATAAAAGAAAAGAAGAGGCAGGATTTACTTTGTTACAACCGAGGAAGTTGTTAATATAAAACTTTGTAAGCTCCACTAAAAATCTTCTTCTAGCAGATTAGCCTTTTACAACAATTAAGTACAAAAAATAGAAAGAAGTAACCAATAGAAACAAGTGTTTCATTTTTTAGTGTTGTCCTGAACTTCTAGGACCAGAACTCTATTTATAGCCTACTGGTCAAATTTGACAATTGGCTGATGTGGCATCTTCGGTGGCCTAGAGTAGATCCGAGCATCCTTAGCGGTGTACCTTATCTGCTCCATAATGACTCTTTAATGACTCGATGATAACTTTTTATCTTTGTCAGGGGTGCCTAGTCGGTTCGGGTGCTTGGAGTGTTGCTGATGTGGACTCCAACAGTTATCCGTTGCAACATCTCGAACAGGGAGCGAGGCGTTTGGTACTAGGCAGGTCCGAGTGCCCGGACCTGGTCCAAGCGCCCAGACCTGATCTGGGTAATTGGACTTGGTCTAAGCGCCTGAACAAAGTCAACATAGAGTTGACTTTGTCCTACTTTTGCTCTAGTCGCTTGAGTGATTCTCTAATCATCCAGAGTTGAACTTACCTGAATCTAATTCTGTCTATCTCCTCGAGCAGTCTTCCGCTCTAACTTCTCATCTCTCAAAAGCATCGTGTGAATCTTTCTAGTCCACCAGTGTACTCTTCTGCAACACCTAGTCCCTCGGATGCACCGAGCCCGTCTACTCACTTCCTGTGCCATCATTCTCACTAGCTACAACTTTTGCTCGATTTCTTATATTCCTAATTTCTTGCACACTTAGATACAAGGTCTAAATGCAATAGGACCTAATTGTTGACCATATTAAGACTATCCCGGGGTACTTAAAAGATTGATGGGGCCATTAGTTTGCTTAGTTGGCAAACCAACTGGGTTCCCTTCAACATTTTGATCGGTTGTCATATGTAAGCGCAGTCAAATCAAATTTAAGGGAAGCCATTAGGGGCTGAGTCTTCACCCAGCCTCCCAGTTTGTCCAATAAATCCGGTAAGATCAAGTGTCCAATATGTTTGATTGGACGTATGATCCGATCAACTATATCACCCAGTCAAGACAGTAGCTCACGCTATCTTGAGTGACGACGAGGACTTTGCTCTGAATTATACCAGCTTAGCATGGGGCTTCGTCTATACTGAGGGACTCAGGCTCCGACCAGATCAAGAGTCTGATCAGATGACCGCTCGGTCGGGACCACCAACCATGCTGGCCCCAAGTGTTAACCTCTCCTTGACTTTGACTATCATATCAACTGACCTCCTGAACTTTGACCTGACTTGGGAGGCCCACCTTATTCATCGTATCACAAGCATCCCCTTCTATATAGATTGGAAAAGAAACTTGGACATTGTCTTAACTACTGAAAGTTATAAGTTTGTACTATTAGAGGTATGCCCAGATATACCTAACAGTGATTCTACCTCAGAGGAGATTGAGTATCATAAGAAATGGGTAAAAGTAGATGAGATGACGCGGTGTTACATTTTGGCTTCAATGTCAAATGTATTGCAACATCAGCATCAAGATTTACCAACTGCTTATGATATAATGAACAATCTCAAAGAACTCTTTGGGCAACAGAGTCGGACTGCTAGGCAAGAGACAATGAGAAAGTTAATGACAACCACCATGTCAGAGGGGACACCCGTAAGGGATCATATCCTCAAAATGATGGCTTATCTAAACGAAATACAAGTCCTTGGAGGTGAAATCGATGGGGAAACCCAGGTTGATATTATTCTTTAAACGCTGCCTAGAAGTTTTGAGCAGTTCCGCCTGAACTATAACATGAACAAAAGGGAGTATATGTTGGCGAAACTTCTGACAGAACTACAGGCAGCAGAAGGTATATTTCATCACAGTTCTCAGATTCACTATGTTGAAAATGGTTCTACTTCTAAATCGAAAGGCAAGAAGAAGAAGAAACAGGTTGTCTCAGCAAAGAAGGTGAATAAACCTCAGGGTACAGGACAAAAAGCTGGAATGAAGAAGCCGAAGGGCAAGTGCTTCATTTGCAAGCAGTCAGGACATTGGAAGGTGGACTGCCCTCGTAAGAAAGAGAACGATAAAGGTATATCTCATGCTCTAGTATTTGAAATATGTTTAGCGGTGTTATCTACTAGCACCTGGTGTGTAGATACGGGAGCCACTGATTATGTCTGCAACTCTTTGCAGTGGTTCCAAGAAACCCGACTACTATTTGAAGGAGAGATAACCGTCTACATGGGCAATGCTACTAAGGTGGCGGCTGTTGCAGTGGGAGACGTCTACTTATCTTTTGATAGGAATAGAAGTTTGATTTTAAGAAATTATCTTTATGTACCCAGTTTTAGAAAGAATTTAATTTCAGTTTCTAAACTGTATTTGGATGGATATTCTGTTTCTTTCAATAGCAATGTGGTTATAAAGAGAAATAGGGTTCTAATCTGTTCTGGTGCATTGGTTGACAATTTATATACTTTAAATCTAATTTCTCCCTCAAGGCAACAAATGGAAATTAATAACACATCTTCTAACTCTAATAAGAGAAAAGAACCTTTGGAAATGAATCAAACATATCTTTGACATCTAAGTCTTGGTCATATTAACTTAAGTAGGATTCAAAGGCTTATAGCCAATGGACTCTTGGGTTCATTAGAGTTGAAAAATTTTCCAACCTGTGAATCTTACTTGGAATGTAAAATGACCAAGAGACCTTTTAAGGCCAAGGGGTATATAGCCAAAGATGTGTTAAAACTGGTTCATTCTGATTTGTGTGGTCCTATGTCTATCCAAGCAAGAGGTGGTTTCGAATACTTTGTCTCTTTTATAGACGATTATTCGAGATGCGGATATATTTACTTGATGCGCCACAAGTCTGAGTGCTTTGATAAGTTCAAAGAGTACAAGGCTGATGTCGAGAAACGTCTTGGTAAAAGTATCAAAACACTACGGTCTGATCGTGGTGGCGAATACCTCTTAGGAGAGTTTAGGAATTACTTATCAGAGGTCGGGATTCAATCCCAATTATCCGCACCTGGTACACTGCAACAAAATGGTGTGGCAGAACAAAGGAATATGACTCTTATGGAGATGGTTAGATCGATGATGAGTTATTCAGAATTAGAAATTTTGTTTTGGAGATACGCTCTGGAAACAGCAGCGCACGTTTTGAACTTAGTACCTTCTAAATCAGTACCATCTACTCCCACAGAATTGTGGAATGGTCGAAAATCCAGTCTAAGACATATTCAGATTTGGGGTAGTCCAGCACATGTGCTGAAAGCAGATGCTGATAAGTTAGAATCTCGTACAGAAATTCGCTTGTTTGTGGGTTATCATAGAGGAACGAAAGGTGATTTATTTTATAGTCCTAAAGACCAGAAGGTCATTGTTAGTACCAATGTCCAGTTTTTAGAAGAAGACTATATAATGGACCACAAGCCTAAAAGTAAAATTGTTCTAGAAGAAATAAGAGAGGACACGTCTACTTCAGTACCAACAGTACAAGATGAAGTACCACAAGAGACTGCAACACGTGTCACACATGATACACAACCACAAATAATGTCTCGTCGTAGTGGGAGGGTTGTGAGGCAACCAGAGATATTCATGTTTTTGGGAGAGTCTTCGGACTTGATCCCGGGTAAACATGAACCCAATCCCCAGACATATGACGAAGTACTCCAAGATATAGATGCAGTATCTTGGCAAAAGACAATGAATTCTAAAATAAAGTCTATGTATTCTAATAAGGGCTAGGAGCTTGTAGAACCACCAGATGGTGTAAAAGCCGTTGGATATAAGTGGATCTACAAAAGGAAAAGAGGAGCAGACGGGAAGGTAGAAACCTTCAAAACAAGGCTTGTTGCGAAAGGGTATACTCAGAAAGAGAGAACCGATTATGAGGAGACTTTTTCGCCGATAACCATGCTAAAGTCTATCCGGATACTCTTATCCATAGCCGCTTATTTGGATTATGAGATTTGACAAATGGATGTCAAGACAGCTTTCCTTAACGGAAGTCTTGAAGAAAACATCCATATGAAGCAACTAGAGGGATTCATTGAAAAAGGTAAAGAGCATCTAGTGTGCAAGCTAAATCGGTCCATTTATGGAGATTAGCAAGCTTCTAGATCTTAGAACATCCGGTTTAATGAAGTAATCTAGTCATATGGACTTATTCAGTGTCTGGATGAGTCTTGTGTATACAAGAAGTGTAACAGAAATGTGGTGGTATTTCTTGTACTATACGTAGATGATATTTTGTTAATTGGCAACAATGTCAAAGTGTTATCAGACGTAAGGGTATGGTTATCAAAACAATTTGATATAAAGGACTTAGGAGAATGTGCACACATTCTTGGGATCAAAGTAATAAGGGATCGCAAGAAAAGAATGTTGTGCATATCTCAAGCTTCATATATAGATACAATTCTTGCTCGTTTTAGCATGCAAAACTCCAAGAAAGGTTTTCTACCTTTTAGGCATGGAGTAGCTCTATCTAAAGAGATATCTCCGAAGACATCAAAGGAGATAGAAGACATGAAGGCAGTTCCTTATGCTTCAGCTGTCGGAAGCCTAATGTATGCAATGCTGTGTACAAGACCGGATATCTACTTTGTCGTGGGCATGGTTAGCAGATATCAAAGTAACCCTGGACAAGGACATTGGACTGCTGTAAAGCATATATTAAAGTACCTGAGAATGACTAGAGATTATATGCTAGTTTACCAAGCAGACGATTTGCTCCCTGTGGGTTACATGGATTCGGATTTCCAATTAGATAGGAACAATAGTAAGTCTACATCAGGCTATGTGTTTACTTTAGGAGGTGGAGCCATTGCATGGAGGAGTGTTAAGCAGAAATGCATATCAGACTCAATCATAGCTGAGTATGTGGTAGCTTCTGAGGCAGCCAAAGAAGTTGTATGGCTCAGAAACTTCCTAATGGACTTAGATATGATTCCTGGTTTGCCCAAAATCATCACAATTTATTGTGATAATAGCGGTACAGTTGCAAACTCGAAGGAACCACGAGCCAATAAGGCAAGTAAGTATATAAAGCACAAGTACCACCTGATACGAGACATCGTCAAGCGAGGAGAAGTTATAGTCGCCAAGATTGCATCAGTAGATAACCTGGCAGATCCTTTTACTAAGGCCCTTCTGGTGAAAGCTTTTGATCGGCATGTGGAGGGGATGAGAATCAGATGTATGGCAGTAGGCATGACAGCTTAGTCTTTTAGTATAAGTGGGAGATTGCTAGAGTGTATACTAAAAGCCTAACTTTTGTAAACATTTATTTTTGAAATAAAAGAATCACATTGGTCAAATGTCTACATTTATTTGTGAAGTGTAGTTATTCAATTAATTTATATTATAGATAACATGGTGTGTGGTGTCACACACAGAAGATCATGTTATCAGTTCCTTATAAATTATAAACAGTTTCTCACGACTAAGATTGAAAGGAACAAACCATTGGAATAGTCATAGTGTAATTAAGTATTAGTTTATCTTGACTAATAAATTACACTAGTACACTCTAAGTGTATTAAGTAGGATCATTTTAGGTAAGTTCTTTTTATACTGACTTAATAAAAGAAATAGACCTTAGTTATTATGGAAGTGTGTGCTCTTAATCCTAATATAATAATAAGCATATATATTTAGTATTTATTTCTTTAACTTATCAAAGGGTGAGATTTAGCTCGATAAATCAATAGGCCTGATAAGTTGGGAAATGATATTACTTATAGTGTGTGTTGTTGATTATAGAAGGAAACTGTGTCCTAGTAATCTAGGTTGAGAATGTCCCCCAAGAGGAGCTCATAAGGATTGTCATGTTAAACCCTGCAGGTGGACTTAGTCCAACATGACAATAAGGTTGAGTGGTACTATTCTTGGACTAAGACGTTAATTAAAGTGAGTTGTCAGTAACTCAATTAAATTAATGGATATTCAATATCTTAAACACAGGGAGACTAACACACTCATAGTAAGAAGGAGCCCATAATGTAATTTGGGATTGGTGCGGTAGTGCAATAATAATTCTCTAGTGTAATGAGTTATTATTAATGAACTTAAGTTGTGTGTTCGGGGTGAACACGGGATACTCAAGCTCATCAGAAGGTCAAAACTAATTTCTCCTCTAGGTCCCTGTCGTAGCCTCATTAATGCCTTAAATCCACTCATGGAAAAGCTCATCTTGGTATCCAAGAGAGGGTCGGCCCATGGCTTGGTGACCAAGCCATGTGGTTGGCCACTTCCTCCTCAATGGGGTCGACCTCTTGCTTGGTGCCCAAGCAAGAAGGGGTCGGCCACAATAATTCAAACTAGGAGGGGTGTTTTGAATTTTTAAAATTTTCTCTTTGTAGAAATATACAAGTTTTAAAAGAGAGATTTTAAAATATAAAACTTTCCTTATTTGAATTAGGCCACATGGTTTAAAAGAAAGTTTAAAAGTTTTAAAACTTTCTTTTTTTAACCATCCTCATGGTTTTAGAAAAAAGGAAGAGAAGTTTTAAATTTGAATCTTTTTAAATTTTGTAACCATGTTTAAAAAAGGAAATTTTAGAAGAGAAGTTTTAAATTTCATGTTTAATTTTTAAAATTTTCCTTTTTTAACATCCACAAAAGGAAATAGAGCTTGTAAAATTTTATAAGAGGATTTTTTCTTTTCTAAAATTTTATAAAAAAATTATTTCTCTTGATGATGATGTGACCGGCCACCCTTGCTTGGTGTCCAAGCAAGGGGTCGGCAATTAAAAGCATCTAATCATCCATGATTCAATCAATTGAATCATTGATTGATGATTGAATCAATCAAAAGGAAAGAAAAGGAAAAATAAAAGGGGAAAAGGAAAAAACAAGAGGAAGATTTTAATTTTTGTAAAAATCTTTTCCTTATTTGCCTTGGGCAAGTAATATAAAAAAAGGGGAGGAGAGACCTCATGAACTATCAATTCTTATTCTCAAGTTTGTGCTCCCTCTTGTGGCCGACCCTCTCCCTCTTCTTTTCCCCTTGCTCTCTTTTGTTCTCTTGTGGTGGTGGCTGGATTTTAGAGAAGGAGGAAGAAGGCTTTTGGGTGGTATTCATCTTGGAGGATCGTCGCCCACACGACGTCCAAGGCGAGGCGAGGAATACGGCAGAAGATCTCGAGGTTATTAGCATACAAAGAAAAGGTATAACTAGTTATTGTTTTCTGTATCATGCTAGTTATTTTTCTTTGTATGAATTCCAAACACAAGAGGCATTAGATTCTAGTTTTTCGAATTTGTTATTCGAGTTTGTGTTTTTTTTATTTTTCGAATTTGTGATTCGATTGTTCCTTTTGGTTAAACCTAGAGTTATATAAGGAAATTAAATATTAGCTTTCCTTAAAAGACTTTGTCTAGGCGGTGGTGGATGCTCCCATACCCAAGAAGGCTATGTGCCTCGCCATGCAATCCTGGAAGCTAATTTTAGAAATTAATATTTAATTAAATTTATAACATAGGTTGATTTGGATCAATAATGTTAAGTTTCGCTTGCGATCCAAATCTAAACTATTAAGAACAGATAGGTTAAATTCAGAATCAATAATGTTAAGTTCCGTTTGTGATTCCTAATTTAACTTCTAAAGAACACAATAGGTTGTTTAGGAAAGGTTCGACAGTTGTATAAAATTTTTGTATAATGAAACCAGTACGATCTTCCTAGGACCAACCAACAACTATAAGCTCGGCTGAGTTGACCTTCGTATCTTTTTGCGCTTCTCTTCCTTAGTGTATTCACAATGCTTGACTCAGCTATCTCCCGTTTGGGTAATATTGGTCAAGTGACTATATGACTAGATGGTCAAAATGCTCAGGGATACCTGCTTATAATTCAGCCGATCGACATGAGAATTTGAGACTTGTGTGCGAGAGTATACTCACTTATAATTAGATCAGTCAATAGGAGAGTCTGGAACTTGGGTGCAAAAGCATGCTCGCTTATAACTCAGTCATTCGACATGAGAGTCTGGAACATTGGCGCGAGGGTAGGCTTGCTTCTAATTTGGTCGGTCGACACAAGAGCTTAGAACTTGGGAGTGAGAGTAGGCTCGCTTATAACTCGACCGAGCAATATGAGGGTTTGGGACATGGGAGAGAGAGCAAACTTGCTTATAACTCGACCGGGCAGCATGAGAGTCTGATACTTGGGTGCAAGAGCATATTTGCTTATAACTCGACCGAGTGAAATGAGAGTCTAGTACTTGAGCGTGAGAGTATGCTCGCTTATAACTCAGTCAGGTGGCACGAGAGTCTAGGACATTGGCGCGAGGGCATACTCACTTATAATTAGGTTGGTCGACATGAGAGTCCGATACTTGGGTACGAGAGCATGCTCGCTTATAACTCGGTCAATCGGTATGAGAGTCTAGGACATTAAAGCGAGGGCAGGCTCACTTATAACTCGACTGGTTGGTACGAGAGTCTGGGACATGGGCACAAGAGCATGCTCGCTTAAAACTCAATCGAGCAGTACAAAAGTCTAAGACATGAGTGCGAGTGAAAACTCATTTATAACTCGACTGGTTAGCACGAGAGTTTGAGACATAGACACGAGAGCAGACTTGCTTATAATTCGGTTGAATGGCATGAGAGTCTGATACTTAGGCGCGAGAGCATTCTCATTTATAAATTGGTCAGGTGGCACGAGAGGTTGGAATATAGATGCGAGGGCAAGCTCGCTTATAAATTGACTGGTTGGCATAAGAGTCTAGGACATGGACACAAGAGCATGCTCGCTTATAACTCAGTCGGTCAGTACGAAAGTCTGATGCTTGGGTGCGAGAGCATGCTCGATTATAATTCAATCAGGTGGCATGAGAGTCTGGGACATATGTGTGAGGGCAAACTCTCTTATAACTCGATCATTCGACACCAGAGTCCGGTACTTGAGCGCGAAAGTATGCTCGCTTATAATTTGATCGGATGACACTAGAGTCCTGGAAATAGGCATGAGGGCGGTCTCGCTTATAACTCAATCGATCGACACAAGAGTCTGGAACTTATCCTTGGAGAGTGGAGACGCGATGTTGGAGGCATGGTGTATGACCCGAATACCTTAGAGTTTGGAGGCACGATTTATGTCCCGAATGCCTTGGAGAGCTGGAGACATGGTGTATGACCTGAATGCCTTGGAGATTGAAGGCATTATGTATGATCTGAATGCCTTAGAGAGCTAGAGATATGGTGTATGACTCGAATGCCTTAGAATCAGGAGGTCTGGTGTATGATTCAAATGCCTTAGAGATTAGAGGTACGATGTTTGACCCGAATGACTTGGAGAGATGGAGGCACGGTGCATGACTTGAATGCCTTGACTTTTGGACTTTCTACATTGCTAAAAATAGAGATATATTTTAAATTTTAAGATATAAAATTTAAATTTTAGACTTATCAGTCTAGTTGGCCTGAGAGGATAATCTCAATCTATTAAATAGGGATGGAGGAGTCGCTTGGTATGTTTGAGTTGTTGGTCGGGATTACTGAGTGGACGGCAGATTGAAATTTATCTTGAATAGAGATGTCGAACGGATGTTTGGTCTGAACGTCAACCAAACTCTTCCCACTATGTTCTTGAGGGAGATCCTTTAGAGAGGAGTGAGGATGAACCCTTAATCACTTTTCTTAACTCTGCCATTCAACGGAGCCTCTTGGCATATTGATGGCAATTACTAGTAGCATGGTGAGAGGATTGATGGTAATTACAAAAATATCTACGCCTTTCAAGCAGTGACTAATCCGCTTTCCTCACTGCTCTCTCTTCATGAATTGATCAAAGATTCGGGAGAGAGTCTCTAGGGTGTTTTGGAGATGGTGGTGTCTCCGATCAGCTTGGCTGATTGGAGCTGAGACAGTCACCTCCTTTTTCCAAGCGGTCTAAGCTTCCTCTACATTAATGTATTTAATCATTTTTCCTAGCATGTCGTCAAAATCCTTTACGGGCTTTCTAATGAGTGCTCGAAAGAACTCTCCTTCTTAAAGACCTTGGGAGAAGACTCTTATTAATATCTCGAAAGTGGCGGATGGAACATTTAGCGTCACTTTGTTGAATTGCTTTATGTATGCTCGCAGGGATTCCTTAGCCCCTTGCTTAAGCGTGAACATACTCAGGCTAGTCTTTTGATACTTCTTGCTACTGGTAAAGTGGTGCAGGAATACTTTGTAAAAAATCTTTGAAGCAATAAATGGATTTGGCAGTGAGCCGACTAAATCATCTTTGTACCGAGCCCAAAAGAGTGGTAAGAAACACTCGACACTTAACATCATTTGTGTATTGATGAAGGATGATTGCATTTTAAATTTAAGTAAATGATCTTTCGAGTCGGTCACTCCTCCATATTCTTTGATTGCTAATGGTTGAAAGTGGTATGACAGTTTGTCCTCTAAAATTTCTTGAGAGAATAACATACTTATCTGCTCGAGGGAGCTACTGCTATCGACACTTTCCTCTTTCGAAGGTCCCGAGTGGGTGCATCTCCAGACGACGATACTTGGAGCCTTCCCGCTCATCCCATATCATCAAATGAGGTGCAGAACAATGCCCCATGATATGCGACCGAGGAGGGCGGCACGAGCAGCAAATTAATCGACTGTGTAGGCGCTTGCACGAAGCCAACCGTGGGAGAAGGAACTAGTTAGCACCCGATCGGTCCCTCCACTTAGGTCTCTTGCTTAGTGTGAGGGCTTGCTATTGACACAACCGTGTTGTTCTACAAATGACACCCGGCTACTACTTGTTGTTGTTTTACTAATCTCTGAGCTCGGGCAGCTACTAGTAACTCCAAGTCTTCTTGCGACATAGTAACAGTAGTGAGTCGTCCAACCTCTTCCATCTTAGCATTTCAAATTCAGATGACACAAAATTGGATTCTGTCCGAAAGTTGAATAGACGGAGGGGTCGGTGAGGTGGCTGGAATGTTGACAAAGGAAAGAGTTCCAGGTGAGAGCTACGCACTTGTACACACCACTGACAAAGCCCACAAGAACATTAGAGCAAGAACTAGGTGTAGGTCCCTCATTGGCTTGCTAAAGGGGAGTGAATAATCCTATAATTTAATCAAGGTACCATTTTCTTCCTTTTGACATTAGGTTATTGTTGGTCGTAAAGTTCGCTAGAGGGGGGACTGAATAGTGATCATCGAAAATTTGTTATCGAGTAAGCAACGGAAATAGAAAAATAAGCACAACGCTAACAAAATCAATTTTACTTGGTTCGGAGCCTTCGTCGAGTCCTACTCCAAGGTCGCATGTGAGAGTGCTTTCGTTGGGCAATCACTTATAATTCGTAAAAGTATTGCACAATTTAGTATAAGAATTTGAAAAGAATACCGACAACAAGGAAAATGAATTTGAGTTGTAGGTTGTCGGAGGAGTTTCGCAGCGTCGCAGGAGCAGGTGCAATAGAGCAATGGTAGAAAGAAGCTGTTTTTTTTGCTCCAAGTGGAGGGCTCCTTATATAGGTAGCTCTGGGCACCCGAATCCCTTCCGGGCCTGAACTGTGACATCGGCCTAGTCAATTGGCGCACTCTATGTTTGCGACGAGATAAACTTTTGCATTCCGAGCACCCGGACCAGCTCTGGGAGTCTGAACCACTTTTTCTAGCAAAAGCTTTTTCCTGCAAGAAAAAGATTAGTCTAAGGCAATAAACATTATACTACCCTGCAAAACAAAAGTTAGCACAAATAGAATGAAAACAAAGTAGTAATTAGATTTTGTCTCCTTGAGACTGTTGGAGTGTATACTAAAAGACTAGCTTTTGTAAACATTTATTTTTGAAATAAAAGAATCACATTGGTCAATATAAGCATTTATTTGTTAAATGTAATTGTTCAATTAATTTATATAGTAGACAACATGGAGTGTGGTGTCACACTCAGAAGATCATGTTGTCGGTTCTCTATAAATTATAAATAAGTTGCTCATGACTAAAATGGAAAGGAACAAACCATCAGAATAGTCGTAGTATAATTAAGTATTAGTTTATCTTGACTAATAAATTACACTGATACACTTTAAGTGTATTGAGTAGGATCATTTAGGTAAGTTCTTTTTGTACTGACTTAGTAAAAGAACTAGACCTTAGTTATTATGGAAGTGTGTGCTCTTAATCCTAATATAATAACAAGCACATATATTTAATATTTATTTCTTTGACTTATCAAAGTGTGAGGTTTAGCTCGATAAATCAATATGCCCGATAAGTTGGGAAATGATATTACTTATAGTGTGTGTTGTTGATTATAAAAGGAATCTGTGTCCTAGTCATTTAGGTTGAGAATGCCCCCAAGAGGAGCTCATAAGGTTTGTCATGTTAAACCCTGCAGGTGGACTTAGTCCGACATGACGATGAAGTTGAGTGGTACTACTCTTGGAGTTAGATATTAATTAAGTGAGTTGTCAGTAACTTAATTAGTGGGCATTCGTAATCTTAAACACAGAGAGACTAACACACTTATGATAAGAAGGAGCCCATAATGTAATTTGGTATTGGTGCGGTAGTGCGATAATAACTCTCTAGTGGAATGAGTTATTATCGATGAACTTGAGTTGTGTGTTCGGGGCGAGCACGGGATACTCAAGCTCATCGGAAGGCCAAAACTAATTTCTCTTCTAGGTCCCTGTCGTAGCCTCATTATAGCCTCAAGTCCATCCAAATATAATGCTCTTCTTGGTGTCCAAGAAGGGGACCGGACCATTGCTTGGTGACCAAGCAATGGCCGGCCACATCCTCTTATAGGGGTCGGCCCTATTGCTTGGTGACCAAGCTTGTAGGGGCCGGCCAATATTAATTCAAATAGAAGGGTTGTTTTGAATTTTTAAAATCTTCTCTTTGTAGAAAACTATAAGTTTTAAAAGAGAGATTTTAATTTTTAAAACTTTCCTTATTTGAATTTGGCCACATGTTTTAATAGAGAGTTTTAAAAGTTTTAAAACTTTCCTTTTTTAACCATCCTCATGGTCTAAAAAAGGGAGATAAGTTTTAAAATTAAAATTTTCTATCATCATATTAAAAAAGGAAATTTTATAAAAGAGTTTTTTAAAATTTAAAACATGATTTTAATTTTTAGAAACTTTCCTTTTTTAACTCCTACTTTAGGAAAGAGAGCTTGTAAAATTTTATAAGAGTTTTTTCTTGTAAACTTTTATAAAAAAATAATTCCTTTTTCCTCTTGATGAGGTGGCCGGCCACCTTGCTTGGTGCCCAAGCAAGGGGCCGACCATAATAAAAAATATAAAATCATCACAAAAATTAATTTTGGTGATTGATTCAATCAAGAGGAAAGAAAAGGAAAAATTAAAAGGAAAAAGGAAAAACTCTTGGATGATTTTATTTTTGTAAAAAAAATTTCCTTATTTGCCTTGGGCAAGTAATATAAAAGGAGTGAGGGGGCTTCATGAGACACGACTCTTATTCTCTTGCTTGGAGATCTTTTGGTGGTTGGCCCTCTCCCTTCTCCCTTTCCCTTTGCTCTCTTCTCTTTGGTGGTGGTGGTGGCCGGATATTAGAAGAAGAGGAGGAAGCTTTTGGATGATGTTCATCTTGGAGGATCGTCGCCCACACGACGTCCAAGGCGAGGCGAGGAATATGACAGAAAATCTCGAGGTCATTAGCTTACAAAGAGAAGGTATAACTAGTAATTTTCTTCCGCATCATACTAGTTATCTTCTTTGCAAGAATTCTAAATACAAGAGGCAATTAGATCTAGTTTTTCGAAATAATTTTTCGAGTTTGTGTTTTCTTCTTTTTCGAATTTGTGATTAGATTGTTCTTTTTGGTTAACCTAGAGTTATTTAAGGAAATAAATATTAGCTTTCCTTAAAAGGCTTTGCCTAGGCGGTGGTGGTTGCTCCCATATCCAAGAAGGTTATGTGCCTTGCCATGCAGTCCTGGAAGCCAATTTTGAAAATTAATATTTATGGAATTAATAACTTAGGTAGATTTGAATCAATAGTGTTAAGTTCCGCTTACGATTCAAATCTAAACCATTAAGAACAGATAAGTTAAATTTGGAATCAATGATGTTAAGTTCCGTCTGCGATTCATAATTTAACTTCTAAAGAACACAATAGGTTATTTAAGGAAAGGTTCGACACTTGTACAAAAAATTTTGTACAGTGGAACCGGTACGTTTTCCTAGGACTAACCAATAGAGACTAGAATCTAGTCACTCACTAGGGTCTGGCTTCACTCACCAGGACTTCCACCGCCTAGCTTCACTCACTAGGGTCTGGCTTCACTCACCAGGACTTCTACTACCTAGCTTCACTCATTAGGACCTGACTTCACTCACCAGGACTTCCACTACCTAGCTTCACTCATTAGGGTCTGATTTCAATCACCAGGACTTCCACCACCTAGCTTCACTCACTCGGGCCTAGCTTCACTCACCAGGACTTCCACTTTACCTAACCTCCAGTTAGGACTACTCACTCAGTAGACTTCTCACCTGCCTATCCTTCAATTAGGACTTACCTTTGCTAATCATTTAGTCCTGACTAGACTTCTCTCTTTTAAACATCAAGTCTTGTTTGGATCAACCCTTGGTCAAACTGACCAGACTTAGGTATATTGTCAAATATCGAAACCCTAGAGGTCGATTATACCAACAGTTATAACAACACTTTAATAAACAAAATTGAACTACATAAAAGAAAGTACAAGACAAACATAATTTACTTTGTTTGCAACCAGGGAGGTTGTTGATCCAAGGCAAATGAAGTTCTTCTAGTAAACTCCTTTGACACAAGTTAGAGGCTGAGAAACCTCATATAGGATGTTGATAGCTCAGACAATGAAAAATACAATATGAAATTGAGTACAGAGAAAAGTGTTGTACTGAATCTCAAGCCCCAAGCCTCCTTTTATATCTTCACTAATTGAAGTGACCATTAGCTGACGTGGCAAATCTGGGCACCCGGTCTCGATCCGGGTACCCCCCAAGTGGTCACCCCAATTTACTTTGCAACGGCTAAGTGATAAGCCGTTTATCCACTTCAAGGTGCCCGGAACAATTTAGGTGCTTGGATTGCTGTTGACATGGACTCCAAATTTATCCACACTATAACGGTTATGTCGGGCCCCTGTTCTACACCATACTGGTCCAAGTGCCTGGATAAGTCAACTTTACATTGACTTGTCTAGCTAAGGCTTCAGTGCTTGGGTGATTAATTGGACATCCAGAATTGGACTCACTAGAACTCATCTCTGGATTTCTATTCCCGAGTAGTCTTTCACTCTGGCTTCTCGTCTCTCGGAAGCGTCACATGCGTCCTTCTCGTCTACCGGTGTATTCTTCCAAAGCACTTCATCCTTCTGATATACCGAGCTCGTCGACTCGCTTCATGTGCCACTCTTCTCGCTAGCTGCGTCTTTCGCATGACTTCTTGTGTTTCTAAGTTTCTACACAATTAAACACAATGATCAAACACAACATGACCTAAGTTAACCTAGTTGATCACATTAAAACTTATCTAGGGTACTTATAATTTCTCCCTTTTTGATGTACATCAAACCCAAGTTAAGTTAGGATAATAAAAGTAAACTTAGAATGATTTTTTAATTTACTACACAAAGTTTTGAAATTATAACAAATAAAGAAAATTTATAGACTCAATCTATATGCCCTCTAGATTTAATCCTATTTTTCCATTTTGATCACATTAAAAATAAGGGTAATCATCGAAAAAAAATCTAAAAGAAATCCTAAGGGTTACTGAAATAGTGATCAATTTTTAGAAAATTTATGGGAATTATTGTTCAATAATTCGAATTTCTAAAATTAAAAAACTCATTTTCCCAAAAATAATTTCAAAATTATTTTTAACCTTCTAAAAACTTCCGAAACTTTTTTCACTGTTAAACACAACCATCTAATTTCGTAATTCAGTTTTCACAAAAAAAAATATGATTAATATTAGTGAAAATTAATTATTTTATTCAAAAAGATATATTTCTAAAAAAACTTAAAAAATATATTTTGAGCTTTAAAAGTCTTGTAATTTTTTTTTTAGTATGTAAAATAGAATGATACCTGCAGAAAACTTTTAAAAATTGATTATTCTAGAAGCTTTAATATTAAAAATTAATATTTTGGTAAACATTTTGTAGAAAATTTATTAAGAGTTAGAAAATTTTGAAAAATTTTATTTTAATGGAGGATTTACTGATTTATCATTGTAAAAAAATTTGAATAGAAAATTCTAATAAAAAGTTTGCACGAAAAATATTTTTTTAAGTAAAGCAATTTTAATTTTGTAAATCAATTAAATTAAAGAAAATCTACTTTAAACATGATTTATGAATCCAGTATAAGTTCTTACCTACTGGATTAACAAGATATTTTTTAGAAATGCATTTTTTGATACTTTTATAATTTGACCCTTGTAATATCTGAAAGACCAATTCAATCATTTAAAATTTCTAAAATTTTAATCATGTGAATATGCATCATCCTTTTGTAATTGTTCCTTTTTTTTCCTTTTAACATAACATTTTTAGTTTTCAGTTTGTCAAATTCTTCTAGTGTGCATACTTTAGCTAAAACTACTCTTAGTTCTAGGTTTTTCTTTTTCAATTGTTCATTTTTTGTTTTAAGCTTACATAGAGACTTAGACATAGATTTTATGCCTGAATACAATTAATCAGGAAGTAGAAGATATACCTTACAATATTAGATCTGAACCTCGATTCTCCCCCTTCATTGTTACTGTCTTATAATGTAGCTCCCCTTTCATCGATGGTTACTTTTGAATTGCTTGATTCTTCGTAACTCGCCATCAATGCCAGTCCAAAGTAAGCTTTTATCTCAGATTCTGATGAAGAGTTTTCATCCTAGGTAACCCTGAGATTCTTGTGCTTGGGTCACCTTGGCCCTTTATCTTTCCCCTTTTGAGCTTTGGGGAGTCATCCTTGATATGTCTTTCTTTCTAACAATTGTAGCATCGAACCTTTCATTTGCTCCTTGAATTTTTCATGGCCTGCATCTTGTTAAACTTGTTAGATTTAAAAAGCTTTTTAAACTTTCTCGCCATATATGTTTCTTGATCTTCGTCAAGGGATGAGTCTGGCTCGGGTTCATCCTTCTTATTGGCTCTCAATGCCAAGTTAGATTTATCTCCATTTCTTTTGTCACTCCCACACATTTAGATTCATATAATTCAAAAGTTGAAAAAAAAGTTCTTCTAAGGTACTTAATTCCAAATCCTTAGAGATATAGTATGCATCTACTAAGGTTGACCGCTCCATTGTTCTTGAGAAGGAGTTGAGCGCATATTGGATTACATCCCAATTCATTACTGCTTCTTTAAGGTTGTTGAGTTGGGTGATTAATTCCTTGATCTTCACATGAAATTGGGTCACCTTCTCTCCCTTGTTAATCGAAAGATTTGTTAGTTGATTTCTGAGGATGTCTCTTCTTGCTAACTTTGCTTCTAAGGTGCATTCATGGAGCTTCAGGAATTTTTTTCGAGAGTTCTTTGGTTGAAGTGTAGATTCTGATGCGATTTATCTCTTGAAGTGGTAAAACACTGAGTAGATGAAATTTTACTTTTTTGTTTGCCACAGAGTCACTCTGTTCCTTCTAGTTCCAGAGTTGTTGTTCCTTTACCTCTCCATGCTGATCTTTGGATTCTACAAAACCATATTTAATAGTTAACAATATTTCAAAATCTATTTAAAAAAAACCTCCATCTTTTCTTCCATATCGCAAAGTCTCCCTTGAACTTTTATGGATGAATGCTAGCTCCGGCTATTTCTTGTGCTTTATACAACAATTTGTCCTTCTGAAGCGGTCTCGCTCTAATACCACTTGTAGGTCCCTCGCTGTCTAGCTAGAGAAGGAGGAGGGGGGGGGGGGGGGGGGGGAATAGTCCCCTTCTCTTTCTTTTGGCGTTAGGTTATAACAACACTTTAATAAACAAAATTGAACAGCATAAAAGAAAGTATGAGACAAACAGAATTTACTTGGTTTGCAACCGGAGAGGTTGCTAATTCAAGGTAAATGAAGTTCTTCTAGTAGACTCCTTCTTCGACACAAGTCGGAGGTGGAGAAACCTCGTGCTAGACATTGATATTGGTGCAGTTTGCACTAACAGTCTAACTTAGGTTTTGATGATTGACAATAAGTTAAGTTAGATTGTGTTGTGATCTAACCATTTGATCAAGTGTGCAGAGAAGTCTAGATAGGTCAACGGGCTGACCGGATATCTGACAGAAAATATAACTAAGTTAACAAGCTGATCGGATAGCTGATACGGAATTTAGATAGGTTG
This sequence comes from Zingiber officinale, assembly GCF_018446385.1. NCBI lineage: Eukaryota > Viridiplantae > Streptophyta > Magnoliopsida > Zingiberales > Zingiberaceae > Zingiber > Zingiber officinale. The sequence continues at coordinate 27,390,378 of NC_056000.1, read as the reverse complement.
ACAAGCTGACTAGATATCTAGCACGAAGTCCAGCTAGGTCAACGAGCCAACTAGATAGTTGGCATGAAGTCCAGACAGGTCGATGGGCTGACCGGATGTTTGCCAAGTTGGTGAGTTAAGGTAAGTCACTGGAGGAGAGTGACCTTGTGAGGATGCGTCCCGGTTGAGGAACAATAGGCGTCGGTCCAGTTTAGGTCTATTTGGGATCCCTAAAACTGAGACCGTGACTAGTTCTTGGTCTTGGGAGGACAAGAACTAGCTACTGCTCTTTATTATTAATTTTTATTATCCTAATAATTATTTTACAGGTTATTTGGACTAATGATGTTTTGCGAAAAAAAAGGGAGCACATTTGCCTTCGGATGAATAGTGTCTGAAGGCGCCTTCAAACTGGTCATAGAATGTGCCTTCCATGGCTATGGAAGGCGCCTTCCGTAGGATAAAATTCTGACTTCGCCATGGATAAGTGCTGAGCTATTCGGAATCGAATTTTCTAGGCTGAAGACGCTTTCAACAACTGTGGAAGGCATCTTCCTTGCCTTATATAAGGCAGTCTCAAGAATGCTTCAATACAACACTCACATACGAGCTACTACATATCCGTTTGAGCTTCTGACTATGACTCTGCTACAAAGCTACTACGCCCAACAACTCTTCCGAGGACTTTCGATCACGACCAATTTACCGACATCAACACATGAACGCTTTTACACTCGATCCTTACGTGTTGGTAACAAGTTCTATTTGTGTACTTAATTACTGCAAAAGGACAAATGCAGTGTGTTGCACTTGTTCTTGTTGGGGTTGCAAGGTTGCAAACATAGTCCCACATTGAAAATACATGGGAAAGATCATAAGTTTATAAGAGAAAAATATCTCCATTGGTATGAGGCATTTTGGGTTGAGCCCAAGAGCAAAACCATGAGGGCTTAGGCCCAAAGTGGACAATATCATGCCATTGTGGAGATATCTAAATTCTTTTCGATCTTACAATTGTTATCAGAGTCCGGACTGCCAAAAGCTTTAACCATCGACTGTGCACAAGAGCTATGGTCTGATTGAGCCATGTGGGTACAATATTGACCTCGAACAAAGAACGTGGGGGCTCCTATGTTCGGATCAAGAGGGTCAGACACTAGGCAAGAAGTCCTAGTTGCGGCTAGGCAAGAAAGTTTTAGTAGGTCGGGTGGACCGAGGGGCAGGAAGACCTGGTGGGTCAAGGATCGGACGTGGGAAGTCTGTGGTCCTTTGTTTGAGGGGGGATTATTGGGGTTGCAAGGTTGCAAACATAGTCCCGCATTAAAAATATATGGGAAAGATCATGGGTTTATAAGAGAAAGATATCTCCATTGGTATGAGACCTTTTGGGTTGAGCCCAAGAGCAAAACCATGAGAGCTTAGACCTAAAGTGGATAATATCATGCCATTGTGGAGATATCTAAATTCTTTTCGATCCTACAATTGGTATATTGTTGGTATAAGTTGCACCAGAATTAAACCTAAGTTTTGATATTGTCAAAGGTTCAAGTTAAGTTTTGTTGTGATCTAACAAGTTGACTGAGTGTGCAGGCTATTTACTCAACCGGGAAAGACCTAGCTGGAGGCTAGGCAGGAGAAATATTAGCAGATCGTGGAACCCAAGTGCAAGTCTAAGTGGGTCAAGGGGACCCGAAGCTTGGCGGTACGATCGAGAGGTCTGGAGGATCGAAGATCAAGGAAAAATTCCTGGCGAGCCGATCAAAGCTAAGTGAAAAGTCCAAACTATATCTGGAGGATCTAAGTTTGGCAGGTAGGTTAAGGTAAACAACTGGAGGAGCGACAGTGAGGTCGGGTTCCCGTAGGGAACAACCGTAGGTCGCTGATCCAATTGAAGAAATCAAGAAGGTTTCCAAGTTGAGATCAAGACAGTTCTACTGTCTTTTATATTACTCATGCATTATAATATTATTGTGCTAACATTTGTTTTGCAGGATGTTTTGCCTAACACTATTTTGTAGGTTCGATGGATTGGTCGATAGAACCGCTGGATCGGTCGACCGAAAAAGGCAAAATTACTACAGTATTCAGATAAGGTCAGAGCATATCAGAGTCCAGTCAACACTTGATCTGTCGACCGAACCGAACTATCGATCGACTGAACCATGATGACTCAGCACAAAACAGATCATCGGTGTCAATCAGAAGGAAAAGGAAACTTGGGATGATTGGTCGACCGAACCCGTGGATCTGTCGACCGATCCAATCAACATTAAAGGCACATTAAATAAAGATCTCGACAGATTTCGACGAACAGGGAAAGAGCTTGTTCGGTCGACCAAAAAGATGGATCGGTCGACCGAACCATTAAAGACCAATTAATGCAAAATATCGAGCCAACGTCAGACTCCAGCCAGGAAGGAGGGGAGCGTGTTCAGTCGACCGAATAGGAGGATCGGTCGACCGAATGTCCAATATACCTATAAAAGGAGGCTCGAAGTCTGAGGCTGTAAGATACTTTCTGATCGACTCAAGTTCTCTTCTGCAAGCTGCTCGTGCTACAAATCTTCATCAACTCTGCAAGTCATTCCGTACGATAGTGCCGACCGAGCTTCGACTTTCAAATCCTACTGTCGGTATATTTATTTTGTACTACACTTAATTTCATATAAGATAGTAGGAGTGTTACTATCTTACATCTTTGTATCTATACGATTCACTTCTTTCCGAGGATTTTGGAAAGAAGGGTTATAGTGCTTTGCTCATCGGTGCTGTCAAGGATCGCGGGTCTTCGATTAGGAATTGACCTAGACTCCGAACGAAGTAAACAAACTTGTTTATTCTTTTACTTTCCGCTGTGCACGACTCTGCTTTCAAAGTTAAAAGAAAAAGTTTTTAAAGGGCGATATTCACCCCCCCCCCCCACCTCTATCACTCTTATTCGATCTATCAATTGATAACAGAGTCTCGTTCGCTCTGAAAGTTCTTAATCAATTTTCAAAGCATTTTTAAAAACTTTGTCTTTTCCTCAATTTTTTTTCTTATCTTTATTTTTCAAGCACTACTAATCCCAAGACAAAAGTCTTGAAAATATTTTTTATGTCTTTTCTTGCAAGGATGTCAAACTCGTATCAAGAAGGTTATAGTACTATCCGACCTCCACTATTCAAAGGAGAAAATTTCAGTTATTGGAATAATAGAATGGAGTGTTACTTGAAGTCCGACATCAAGCTCAGGTTCACGATCTTGAAAGGCTACACTCCCTCGACAAAAGATGGAACGCCTCTTGAACCTGAAGATTGGGCTTCCCCAATGATCAAGAAGGCGCAATTAAACTACAAGGTGATTAACACCATTCAGTGCGGGCTTACTATGGAGGAGTTGAACCGAGTCGACCCCTATGACAACGCCAAAGAACTATGGGACTCTCTACTCAAACTACACGAAGGGACCAACGAATCGAAGGTAAATAAACGGGACTTACTCTTAAATAATTTATTTAATATAAAAATGGTTCCCGGAGAGACGGCCTCACAACTACACACTCGACTGAAGAACATACTTAATGGCCTCCACCTGATCGGACACAACTTGGAAAACCACGACACGATAAGGTATGCTTTAAATGCTTTTCCGAGGAATGCTTTGTGGGCATCACTTGTAGATGCGTACAAAGTCTCTAAGGATCTTTCAATTCTTAAGTTAGATGAGTTATTCTATGTATTGGAATTACATGAACAATCTAATGTAAGCCATGTCGAGAAAGGTGTAGCTTTGTATGCAGGTTCAAGCAAGGAAACTAAAACAAGAACAAAGATCGAGTCTAAAAGTGAGTCAGATTCTGACTCAACGAACGAAGAAGAATTAGTCAACATGGTCTGAAGACTGTTGACAAAGAAGAAATTCAGAAGAAGTGTCAAGAAGACACCGCTGAACCAGACCCAAAACAAATCAGAAATGATTTGTTATGGATGTAACAAGAAGGGGGCATTTCAAAAATGAATGTCCAAATCGGAAGGAAGAAAGACCTAAATCTACAAGACGAAAGAAGGCTCTTCAAGCGACATGGGACGAAACTTCTTCTGACGAATCCGACACACAGCAAACAAAGCATTCGAGCCATCTTGCATTTATGGCAAGAAACAAAGTTTCCGACTCCAAGTCCGATGAAGAGTACGAGTTCGAGATCGACCTCGATTCCGAGAGAAACTCCCGATCGGAAGATCCAAATATGGTAACAATTTATTCCAAGTCAAATTTACTTAAAGTAGTTAAATGCTTATTTAAAAAATTATCAAAATCTGAAAAACAAAATAACTTGCTACTTAAGGAAATAGACCACCTTAAGCAACAAGTTAACTTGAGTAATTCGACTAATCAAGTTCAAGTCGGAACCTCAACTCAAGTTGAAAAACTTGAGGAAGAGAATTCCAACTTGAAAGGTCAAGTCGAGCGACTCAAGAAAACGTTGGAAATGTTAGAATTGGGATCCAAGTGACTAAATATGGTACTTGGGTTCCAACGAGCCGTGTACAACAAATCAGGACTTGGTTACAACACTAAACAAACAAACAAATCATACTTGTCATTAATTAGTCAAAATGTTAGAAGTCAAGTCCAAGCATGAGTCCAAACAAAACATTTAACCAAACCAATTAAACTAAACCTCTACTTGATTCCTAAGAGTCAGATTCGTTACTTAGATGAACCTTATCTAAGTTATGACTCAGGGGGAGCAAGTAGAAAGACAATACAACTAACTTGATTAACCAAACTCATACACTTAGGATTAGGTTTATTTTCTGATTAGAATAGTTAGATAAAAAGGTTTATCAAACCCTACAACATAGCATCAGAATGGATTGGGATGATAGTACGTCAAGGAAACTTTGTCGAAAGCATGTCTAGGCTGAATCTTGTGTATTCTACCTGATGCATTAGACTTAGTGGATCTGACCGAAGCTATCCCAGTCAAACATGGGCTAGTTAGACCAAAATTTAGTATTAAGTTATTTGAGCGGGAACAGTTTGGAAAGTCTTCAACGAGTGGTCCACCGTTGATACACAAGAAGGTCATAAGCCTCGCCACTGAACTGAAAACTTATCCTTAGGAAGCCTGCTTGATTAACCAAAAGCTAAATTTGAAACTAACATGGGTTCAACAACCTTTTTCAATAATTCAATAATTAATTAAAATTATAAATAAAAAAACATAAAATTTTATTTAAAATTATTTTAAAACTTAATTAAAATCTTTTTAAAATTTAATTTAAATTTATTTTAAAACTTAATTAAAAAATTATTTTAAAACCTAATTAAAATCTTTTTAAAACTTAATTAAAAACTTTTCTTTAGAACTTAATTAAAAAATCTTTTTACACTTAATTAAAAACTTTTTAAAATTTTTTAATTTTTTTTAAAACTTAATTAAAAAATCTTTTTAAAAATTTAATTAAAAACTTTTTAAAACTTAACTTAAAAAATTTTTTATAAAACTTAATTAAAAACTTTTTAAAATTTTTTTAAAAACTTAATTAAAAAATATTTTTAAACTTAATTAAAAACTTTTTAAAACTTAACTTAAATTTTTTTTTTAAAACTTAATTAAAAAAACTTTGTAAACTTAATTAAAAACTTTTTAAAACTTAATTAAAATCTTTTTAAAACTTTAATTAAAAAATTATTTTAAAACTTAATTAAAAAAATTTTAAACTTAATTAAAAAAATCTTCTTAAACATAATTAAAAACTTTTTAAAACTTAACTTAAAAACTTTTTTTAAAACTTAATTAAAAAATCTTTTTTACATTTAATTAAAAACTTTTTAAAACTTTTTAATTTTTTTAAAAACTTAATTAAATACTTTTTAAAACTTAACTTAAAATTTTTTTAAAACTTAATTAAAAAATCTTTGTAAACTTAATTAAAATCTATTTTAAAACTTAATTATTTTAACACTTAATTAAAAATATTTTAAAACTTAATTAAAATCTATTTTAAAACTTAATTATTTTAACACTTAATTAAAAAAATTTTAAACTTAAAACTTAATTAAAAACTTTTTAAACTTAAAACTTAATTAAAAACTTTTTAAAAACTTAATTAAAAACTTCTTAAAACTTAATTAAAAATCTTTTTAAAACTTAATTAAATAAGTTAAAGCCAACGTTAAACCAGTATTGGAAAATCGCGATCGACCGAATGGACGTTGAACTAGTCAGTCATATTTAAAGCCAGGCGATAATCAATTTATCGGTCGATCGAAAATCGTGATCGATCGATCAAAATAGTAAATTGTAACCAATTTTGGACCATTCATCTAATTCGTATCTGTATCGAATTAAATATATCGGTCGACCGAACATGGTTTCCTGTCGACCGAATATCGATTACCTGGTCAAAAAGGACGACGTTGTAAAGGGATCGGTCGATCGAACCCTGGATCAGTCGACCGATCAACCTCTATATAAACAAGTTCGGGCAAACCGCAAGACTCATCCAATCCATCTTCTCCTCTTCTACTTCTTATCTTTGAATTCGTTTGTCGATCCTAGCTTCTCTCCGTGTGCGACAATGTCTCGGTACTTCTCTACTATTCTTTTCTTATTTATTTACTTGTTGCAAAATTAATTTTCTTTATTCTTTTATAGTGAGAAAATTAGAGCAATTGCACAATGATAGGCTAGCTCTCTTAATCCCAGCCAGGACCCTAGGTTTTCATCTGAAGAATTAAGGCAATCTTTTCTAAATAAAAAATTTAAGGTGATAGGTACTCGTTGTCTAGATCTCCAATTCTACCAAATTTACTGTCCTGAAGCCATTTAGATCAACCAATACTTTCAACTAGATAGCATAGTCTTCTGTCGGCATGCTTATAATCTCATTCTCTGTTCTGAATTTTATCACAACCTATGTGAACTCAATCATCATCACTATAAGAATAGAGTAGCCACCAGAGAGATGTTGTTTGATCTAGATATGTTTCTTCGATTTTTACAGATCCGACCTTCAATGAACCGTATATTTTTTAGTGCTTCTCTTCTCGACCCATTACCTGCTCTTTTTGCTCATTTATCTCTTGATATTATGTATGCTGATTTTTTTGAGGGAGCACGTCCTAAGAAAATGTCTACTGTACCACTAAGTCCTATTGATAATACTCTTTATAAAATGGTTGTATCATGTATTTATCCTTTATCGTCTAGGGATCAGGGGGCTCTGCGTCATGTTCATCTATTTTTAATATATGCACTACGACATCATCTTGACTTTGACTTAAGATACTGGATTTATCATTTTATTATCTATTATTCGAGGTACAGCACCTCGAATAAAGTTCATATGATCCAGTGTCATGTTCTCACTGCCTATATTGCTTCTCTGGGGGTAGGAGTTCATCGGGGTGAGTTGATTGAGTTGTCAGATTTTGATCTTGTTGGTGTTAGACAATTGTCCTTGGCTGGGATTAGAACTAGCGCCAAGGGTCTGGTGTATAATCGGACTCATCCTCACTACATTCCACCGGTTGTTGAAGAACCTATTGCTGAAGATGATCCGGTCCCAACTACTATGCCTCCTCCGATGTTTATTGATCCAGGATTTGCCATGACACCCTACTTTGATTTTCCTCAAAGCAGTTCATATGCTCCTCCTCGTTCGACTAGTGACTTCTTTACCCGTCTTCGTGACGATATTTTTAGTCGATTTACCTCCTTAGAGACGAAAATGGATGATCAGTACAGCTCCCTCCAGGAGATTGCAGATTTTCGTCAAAAAATGATGGATCGTACTGATGCTTTAGAAAGGGAGCAGCAGAGGATATTTGACTATCTTAGATATGATGGGGATACGGAGGAGTGATTTTAGTGTCTCTTACTTTTGATTTGTTGTATCTATTCACTACCTTGGACTATGAATGATCTTAAGTACTTTTCAATTATGATCTTTGTTAGTAGCTTTCTGGTAAAATTATAGAATAGGTTTTATTATTTTGTTTAAAAAAAATTATTTTTGTAAAAATTCCTTTTCAATATTTTGGTTTTCAAATCTCTTTCAAAATATTTCTATTTTCTGGAGTAGCCTAGGTCCTACCGTAGAATTGCATGTTCCTATAGTTCTAGGAGCCAGCATCTCACAAGCACAGTAGGATTCCTTGCTTGATAACCTAGAATGGGTGAGATGCTTAGGACCTAGCCTAAGATTTCATATGCTTATGTCAGTGCATCGCTATAAATCTGGGCTTTAAACAATATACATGAATCAATTTGAGTTAACTAGCTAGTAAAAACCTAGTTAGTCCTAAACACTCAAATTAACCAACCTGAGTCAATAGCTACTATCTTGTGGTAGTTAGCCTTGTACAACGGTTGGATATTTCATCATAAGGATAATTTTTCCTTAGTTTTTCTAACCATGCTTGGACTTTTAGGTTGTCATCACTTTTAGGGGGAGCCTTGAGCTATTTTTTTAAGACTATTTTTCAAGTTTTTTTTAAAAAAATCAATTTTGATAATTTTTGAAATATTTCAAAATATTCTACTTAGTCGATATTTTCACACTTCTCAAAATTATATATCTTACTTTATTTTTCAAAATTCATTTTCATATTCTTTTTCAAAATCTTTTTCAAAAGTTTTAACTTGGTGAAAATTTTCACATTTTTCCAAATTGTCTATTTTTTTTACTTTGTTTTGAAATTTTTAACATCACTATTTTTTAACTTGGTAAAAGTTTTCAAATTTTTACTTCCTTATTCTTCTTGCTCTCAAATTCTATCCTTCATTCAAGTAAAAGATATTTTCAAAGTTTTATACATTTTTTTTATGATTAGAATTTTTCTATGTTTCTAAAAAACTTGTTATAATTTTTTACATGTTCATTACTACTAGGTTCACACTGAACTAAGTTGTTTTCTTTAAGCATGTTTCTTTTACTTACTTTTATGGTTTTCTTCTATTTTTGATGTATGTCAAATGGAGAGAGATAGTGAATTCAGGGGGAGTTGTTTAACTCAGGGGGAGAGTTAAAAATTAAAATTGCTTGTTTATTTAATTTTTGCATATTTAACTTAACTTTGAACCTTGGTTGCTAAACATCAAAAAGGGGGAGATTATTGGTGCAAGTTGCACCAGAATCAAACCTAAGTTTTGATATTGTCAAAGGTTCAAGTTAAGTCTTGTTGTGATCTAACAAGTTGATTGAGTGTGCAGGCTGTTTACTCAACCGGGAAAAACCTAGTTGGAGGCTAGGCAGGAGAAATATTAGTAGATCATGGAACCCAAGTGCAAGTCCAAGTGGGTCGAGAGGACCCGAAGCTTGGCGGTGCGATCAAGAGGTCTGGAGGACCAAAGATCAAGGAAAAAGTCCTGGCGAGCCAATCAAAGCTAAGTGAAAAGTCCAAATTATATCTAGAGGATCTAAGTTTGGAAGGTAGGTTAAGGTAAATAATTAGAGGAGCGACAGTGAGGTCGGGTTCCCGTAGGGAACAACCTTAGGTCGTTGATCCAACTAAAGAAACCAGGAAGGTTTCCAAGTTGAGATCAAGACAGTTCTACTATCTTTTATATTACTCATGCATTATAATATTATTGTGCTAACATTTGTTTTGCAGGATGTTTTGCCTAACACTATTTTGTAGGTCTGATGGATCGGTCGACCGAAAAAGGCAAAATCACTACAGTATTCAGATAAGGTCAGAACATATCAGAGTCCAATTAAAACTTGATCAGTCGACCGAACCGGACTATCGGTCGACCGAACCATGATGACTCAGCACAGAACAGATCATCGATGTTAATCAGAAGGAAAAGGAAACTTAGGCTGATCAGTCGACCGAACCCGTGGATCGGTCGACCGATCCGATCAACATTAAAGGCGCATTAAATAAAGATCTCAGCAGATTTCGACGAACAGGGAAAGACCTTGTTCGGTCGACCAAAAAGATGGATCGGTCGACCGAACCATTAAAGACCAGTTAATGCAGAATATCGAACCAACGTCAGACTCCAGCTAGGAAGGAGGGGAGCGTGTTCAGTCGATCGAACATGAGGACCGGTCGACCGTACGTCCAATATACCTATAAAAGGAGGCTCGAAGTTTGAGGCTGTAAGATACTTTCTGATCGACTGAAGTTCTCTTCTGCTGCTCGTGCTACAAATCTTCATCAACTCTGTAAGTCATTCCGTCCGATAGTGTCGATCGAGCTTTGACTTTCAAATCCTACTATCGGTATATTTATTTTGTACTACACTTAATTTCATATAAAATAGTAGGAGTGTTACTATCTTACATCTTTGTATCTATACGATCCATTTCTTTCCGAGGATTTTTTAAAGAAGGGTTATAGTGTTTTGCCCATCGGTGCGATCAAGGACCGCGAGCCTTCGAGTAGGAGTCGCCCTAGACTCCGAACGAAGTAAACAAACTTGTTTCTTCTTTTACTTTCCACTATGCATGACTCTGCTTTCAAAGTTAAAAGAAAAAGTTTTTAAAGCGCGATATTCATCCCCCCTCTATCGCTCTTATTCGATCTATCAGTTCTAATCTTCTTGTACTCGATTCCCTCTTCCGGAGGTACCGGAAGAGGCTTTTTAGTGGATTACCCATCGATAGGTCCGCGGGACTTGGGTTTTGGAGTAGGAGTCGTCGAAGGCTTCGAACCAAGTAAACCGACTGTGTTTTCTTGTGTTCTTTGTTCTCTCTTTCTTATTCCTTTCTCCGTTGCATACTTGGTTTTTAGACTTTAAAAAGACAAGACGAGTTTTTTTGAAAATCATGTGATTCACCTCCCGCCCCCCCCACCCCTCCTTTCATGTGTGTATCAATCTAACAGTTGCTAGTTGAAGAATACAATACAAAATTAAGTACAGAGAAAAGTGTTGTATTGAATCTTGAACCCCAAGCCTCCTTTTATAGCTTTTTATAGCTTCACTTGTCAAAGTGATCGTTAGCTGATGTGGCAAATCCGAGTGCCCAGACTTGATTCGGGCGCCCCAACTGGTCATCTCAATCTGCTTCACAATGGCTAAGTGATAAGTTGTTTATCCACTTTCGGGCATCCGGACCGGTCCAGGTGCCTGGATCGCCGCTGACATTGACCCCAAGTTTATCCACACTATAATGGCTACAAGGGGGCACTTGTTCTATACCATATTGGTCTGGGGGCCTGGGCTTGGTCCGGGGGCCTGGACAATTCAACTCCGTGTTGACTTGTTCGGTTGCTACTCCAATGCTTGAGTGATTGATTAGACATCTGGAATTGAGCTCATCCGAACACATCTCCGGCCTTCTCTCCTCGAGCACTCTTCCATTTCGGCTTGTCATCCCTTTAAAGCGTCGTGCATGTTCTTCTCGTCCGTTGGTGTACTTCCGTAGTACCTCGTCCCTCGGATGCACTAAGTCTGTCGACTCAATTTTTGTGTCACCCTTCTCACTAATTGCGTATTCCGCTTGACTTCTTATGTTTCAAATTTCTTGCACACTTAGATACAAGGATCAAATACAGCAGGACCTAACTTAACTTTATTAATCACGTCAAAACTTACTCGGGGTACTTACACCAGGGATGGGGTCCTTGACGCAGGCACTCCGATACTCAAGTCAGAATAGTAGCTGAGCGAAATGGAGAATAAGATGAACAGTAGAACAGTAGAACAAAGGAATTTGAGTGCCTTTGGATGCGTTCGTATAACTAGGCAACGGAGAAGACCCTCTTTTTATATTGTCTCTCATAACCTCTGTAATAATGAGGCAACGGAAAATGTCTGATGTTAGAATATGTCGGATGATAGAGTATCTACAACAGTCCTCCTCTAAGCAGAGGAAGTCTCAATTGTGTGTATATGTTAGAATAAGGGAATATTCTCTCGTGAGTAGATGTTATTCTCTGACAAGTTACAATTCCCTGATAATGTTATCTCTTAGAGGAGATTCGACCGACTTTGGGTTCGGGGGGATATATGCTGAGAGACTTGCATAGGAGAAGTGAGGAGTTAAGCTCCGTATGTTCGGCCGACTCTAGTGCCTGACCTTCTGTATACTAAGAGACTTACACAGGAGAAGTGGGGAGTTAAGCCAGTATGTCCAGCTGGCTCAGAGCTTGATTAGTTGTATGCTAAGAGGCTTGCACAAAAAAGTGGGGAGTTAAGCCCCGTATGTCCGATTTGCTCTACGGCTTAACCGATTGTATACTGAGAGACTTGCACAGGAGAATAGAGAGCTGAGCCCTGTATGCCTAGTCGGCTCCCGATCGGCTGTATGCTGAGAGACTTACACAGGAGAAGTAGGGAGCTAAGTCCGTATGCTCAGCCGGCTATGTAACCATCTAGGTTTATGCTGGAAACCCTGCTTCTGAGAGGTGGTTCGTTCAGATACGTATATCCGGACTTTGACTGTCACTTTACCTTGACTTTGACCACCACACCATCTTGACTATCGACCCCGTATTATGTTTAGGGTCACTCACAACACAAGAAGTAGGGAGCTAAGCTCGTATGCCCAACCAACTTTGTGGTCGTTCGGATTTATGCTGGAAACTCTACTTCTAAAAGGTACTTCTGAGAGACTTGCATAGAAGAAGTGGGGAGCTAAGTCCGTATACCTGGATGGCTTTGTGACCGTCCGAGTTTATGCTAAAAACCCTTCTTCTAAGAAATGATTTGTTCAGATACATATATCTAGATTTTGATTATCACTTCATTCTAATTTTGACTATTAGATCATCTTAACTATACTATTGGCTCTATATTATTTGTGGGGTCACTCATAACACGCTATCAGACCTATTCTAAGAAATTCTAGATTAAGATTCAAAATTAAGTCAACCGGACCCCAAACTATGGTGTGATGGTAGAACATAAGGTGTATTATATTTACAAACAACCGGGTTTAATTACCATGCAGGGCATCTATACTGATAATGGCGGGAGGCTCTGTCAATAGTCAACGCGCTTTGTTATCTACTTGGGCGGAATGTGAAAATTAAAAATAAAATATTTTAAAAAATATTAAGCCAACCGCATCTTGTCAATCGACCCGAAAGGCCTTGACAAGGTGGTGAATCACCTCCGTCGGTCAACATCGCCGGAGAAGCTTAAGACGAAGACCAAACGACTAGTCCTTCGCTTTTATGCAGCGTCGGCGCCGTCACTATGTATGTGACACCACACGCCTTCGCTCGGTACTTCTCCGTTTACCACGTACACCATATAATAACCAGACGGCGCCACAACGCCCGACGCCGGAGCCACAGCCACCGCATGCCACGCGCCGCCCTCCGTTTTCTCCACCTTCGTCTCCAGCACTAGCAGCCTCTGGCTCATCGAGAACGAGTGCGTCGCGAAGGCTGGGGCCACCATCGTCACACGCACACGTCTCAACGACGCAGCCACCGTGAATCGCAGGATAAATCGCTCCCCGTAGCTCAGCTTGATCGGGGACGACGAAACCGGGACCATTACTCGCGGCCGTGACGCCAAGTTCTCCGCACTCAGGTACGGCGGCGAGAAGGCCTCCAGGCTGAGCTCCGTCGGGAACTCGACTCCGTAGAAGTCGTAGCTGATGTGGGGATTGCCTCCGCCGACGAGCACGCGGCCGTCGCGAAGCAAAACCGCGGCGGAATGATAGAGGCGCGGTGTGGTCGACGGACTCTGGGGGTTAAAACGGGTTCCAGGCGGGCTCCCCGGGCGGTAGAGAACGGGAGTGAGCGCCGGCTCTCCGGCGAGCTCCCATCCAGCGGTCCCCGACTTGGCGCCGTTGATGGTGAGCACCTCACCGGTGGGGAGCAGCACCATGTCTCCCATGACCCGCGGCACCGGCATGGTCTCCATGGTCCACGACGGGGCGGCGTCTGTGATCTTGAGGCGCCCGCACGTGTCGAGCGCGCGGAGGAAAGGTTTCTGCTTCAGCACTGACCGGGCGTAGGATTCAGCCGGCGCACCGCCGCAGATGAGTACCTCGGCCTCCTTCGGCGACGGCTCCAGCGGGAGCAGAACAGAGGAACCGGAGCTCGGGTAATTCCGGGGGTGGCCTCCGGGCATGGTCGGGTAGGTCCTCACGACGGAGTTCTTGGTGTAGTCGAGAAGGATGGCCCGGTTGTTGGCGAAGATGAAGAGGTGGCCGTCGAGGTTGAGGTGAACAAAGGGGTAGAGGTTGTTCTCGGCGGCGTCTCTGGTCTCGCGAAGGAAGGGGAGCACAACGGCGGTCATGTCTGAAGGGTGAGTCTTGGGGTAGAACTCATAGCTGAACTGGCGACGACCGCCTACGATTATGGCGCGGCCGTCGGGAACGATGTGATTGGTGGCGTACCACCGCCGGACGGCAAGGGCCTTTTATTTTTCAACCCAAATTAAATCAGTTAGCAATATCAAAATTGGCTTTATCTTTCATATTTTTTTTTTCATTTTTTAAAAATCTCTTATAGTTTAAACTATTGCATTTTAATAACTTCTAAAATAAAATTAAAAGACTCTATAATTTTAACATCATCTCCTCTACTATATAAATAAATCAATCCCCTTTACTAATATTAATTATTAACATCACTTTTTTTTTATTAATTATCAAAACCGCACCCAACCTATTTTATAATCCGAATTATCTTTTTTTTACCCGAATGTATGAAAACTAAATTATTAATTAGAGAAGTATTCAAAACAATATCGTATTGTTATGAAATAATATAACTCTTACCATATATAGCAAATATGATTAATAACTAATAAATATATGCAAACATAAAATCCAAGTCAATCATATATAATAATAATAATACTAATAATAATAATAATAATAATTACGTGTAATTACTACAACATATACGTATTCTATTCTAGTCAAATCGATACTGACCTGGGCTACGATTAATATTTAGTATAATACCCTTTTGATTTTTAACTTCTATTTTATAAAATTATAGAGTTTGCAAATAAGATTATGAACTATTAGGCTAAGATGAAAAAAGAGTAAATATAATGGCAAAATGATTTATTTTTAGAAAAAAATGTTTATGATGTACCTGCGAGACTTCGACCCAATCGCAGGTGCGGTTGAGGCAAGGGCGGAAGGTGCGGACGGCGCGCTCGCCGTCGTTGAAGCCGCCGGTCTGGACGAGGGATCCATCGGGGGCGATGGTTCCGGAGGAGCACCATGTGTCGGTGGAAATGGTGAGGGGGCGGAAGCTGTTGGTCGCGACTTCGTACTCGGCGGAGTGCGCGGTGCAGTCGAGGCGGAGCGCCCGGTCGTGGGGGTCTCGGCGGCAGCCGCCGCCGGATGGGAGCGAGAGGTTGGAGCGGCCGAAGTCGGTGCGGTCGAATACCACCACGCGGTCGTTGTGCAGAAGCTGCATGTGCATGGCCGAGACCCCAATGCTCCGCTGAAGCACCACCCATTGACCGCCGCTGCCACCGGCGACTCCGACGAAGAAAAGGAAGAGGAGTGGAAGAGTTGTGCGAAATTCTAGCGATCTCATAGTAGAATTGGGAAGGGTTCAGAGAGGAAAAAACAGAACGAGCAAATAACCGACTGATCGATCGATCGAAAGGTTAATTACTCTTCACCGATGGGTGAAGAAAGCATGCAAGCATGCGTCGCATGAACTGACTTTTTAATTAATTCCTCCGTGTCGCCTTTTTTATCACTTTGCTTGCTTCTCAAGACGGCCAAGGGCGGTGAAGGATTTATGATCTCGTCTCCAGTTCTCCACTTCCATTATGATCCTGTCCGAAAGTTGAGTCAGACGATCTGTCGATTAAGATGGATGGAATGTTGACTGAATCATGACGTTCCGAAGTAAAGTATGTTAAGATGGCTTCTATGTTGACCAAATCTTCAGAAGTCCTCTGATCAACGTTATCTGCAACCAGGGATTGGGTGACCCCGGTCCTTGGTACCCCAAGACTCGAGGCAGATCCAACGAATATATGAGTAACATGCTAATAATATAATAATGAAATAAATAAGGGATGAGTACGGAGAACGTATCCTGGTCCAGGGGGACGCCCTCGAATGGGATGTTGTTCACGTTGTCGTGATCCGGAAGAGTAAATAACTATGAGTCGACTGAAGAACTGGATCTGACGATGCAGAGCCTGACGTGACACGGAGCCGGAAGACGAGCTGTAAGTCAGGAGATAATAGCGGCACGCAGATCGGGAGGTACTACCAACACGTAGGCCAGGATATAATATTGACACGTAGACCGGGATAGAACATCGACACGCAGACCGAGATAAGACTCTGACAAACAAGTCGGAATATGACTTCGACACGCAGAGCGAGAAATAACAGCAACAAGAAGGTTAGATATATAAAGCACATAGTCCGAAAGACAACCGCGGCTCGTAGGTTGACATACAATAATGGCACAATGACCAGAACATAAAAACATCACACACGTCGAGTCGGAACATAATGACAGCGAGGGCTCGGGGGCCCGATCGACATCAAAGGCATACGACAATGCGAATCGAGAGCTAAATCAACGTTGGACCTAAAGAAAAGGGCCCTAGATGATCGAATCCGGCTACAAGGCTGCCGGCAACGGTAATGAGGCTATGAGATCAGTCGAGACCGCGGGTCGGGCGGCAGCTGCCGTCGGCTGCTGTTGGAGGTGACGGCCGCATGAGGAAGGTGAGGGGATGCTGGCGTGCTCATGAGCTTAGGTGATGGAGGCGAGGCTGGCTGCAGGAAGAGAAGGAGAGGGAAGGTAGAGCACAGGAGGGGGGCAGCGCATGGGGAGAAGAGGCGACGGCGAGGTTCGATGCCGAGAGGGAGAAGCGACGCTGGTGGCGCGAGTCCAAGGCCGTTGGTGACGAGAAGGGAACAGGAAGTCATCGGCGTCAGAGGCGACCGGCCTGAGAGGTGGTCGGCGTCGCAGCGAAGGTGACCCCTCCTCGGTTCCTGGCGACGAAGAAGAGGGAGAGCAGAGGGAGAGGAGCGGCGACGAATCGACCCAGTGGTGGAGTTACGAGGATGAGTGGGAGAGGAGAAGAGGTGGTGGCCGGCGACCGGTGTCGGCGCTGGTGCCGGCGAGGACCCTCCTTATTCCTGGTAGTGGCGGCGGAAGTCATTCCACGAAAAAAACCCCCTTTGAACAGTGCTTCTTCCCCTTTTTATGTCCTAAACAGTGAAAGGACCATATTGCTCCTCCTCTTTCTTCTAACTCCCTCTCTGCCCTTAAGTCATATCTATTTCACAAGCCTCCCTCTCAAATCTAGTCGAAGGAGGCGCAAGTTCGACTGACTAGACCAAGTCTAACATAAAACAGAATCACTGCAAAATCATATCACTGGGCTCGTCTTAGAACATCAAATGAGTAGCTGTGTCAATGCCGGGTGGGAAATCGAGCGATAAAGCGGACGGTCGGGCTATTGTAAACAGGGTAATCGGGCGACTATGCAAATGCCAAGTAAAACACAAATGTCGACCAGGCAGCGACTGCAGGGCAGAGTGACGAGTACCAAACAAAGCGCGATAGGGCTACTGTCGAGCGAATGGGAAGACGATGGGCGAGCGATGTCAAGCGCGCGACCACGAAAATGTCGTCCGAACGACAATAAATCGCGACCAGGCAGTCGAGAGAATGATGGACGAGCGATATCAAACGCGCGATTGATAAAAATACTGACTGAGCGTCCATGAATCGCGATTGAACAATCGAGGATTACCGACCAGGAAATGCCGAGCGGGTCGAAAGATGATGAATGAGCGGCGTCAAGCCCGCGATCAAAAAAATATCGTCCGAGTGACAGTAAATCACGACCGAGTGATCAAGAATGTCGATCGAGTCGAAAGACGATGGGCGAGCGGTGTCAAGTGCGCGATCGAGCAACAATAAATCACGACCGAGCAATCGAAAAATATCGACTGAGCAAATAGAGGAAATGTGGGTCGGGTGGAATAAGAATGGGCGAGCAATGTCGAGCGCGCAACCGAAAAAATACCGACCAGGAAATAAAGATAATGTCGATCGAGCAGAATGAGAACGGGCGAGCGATGTCGAGCGCGCGACCGAGAAAATACCGACCAGGAAACAAAGATAATATCGATCGAGCAGAATGAGAACGGGTGAGCGATGTCAAGCGCGCGACCGAGCGACAATAACCACGACCGGGTGACTAAAAAATGTCGACCAGGTAAAGAGACAATCGTCGAGCTGAACCAAGAGGTCGATGACGAATGGTCGCAAAACTCATGAGCAGGGCGAAAGCGGATCTCGTGAACGACGCGAGCATGGAGCCAATGAGATTGAAGGCAAATGGGAACAAAGCCCTTGAGCCGAGCAGGCGCAGAGCTCGTGAATCGAACAGCGAGTGAGATGAGTGCCGACCGAGCAACAGCGGTGAGCAAAAACAAGAACTGAGAGTACCGGGTAGAGCAGCAAGTGAAGCAAGTGTGATGAGTGTCGGTCAGAGCGGCGAGTGAGGAGTGAGTGTCGACCGAGCAACAGTGGTGAGCGAAAACGCGAACTGAGAGTGTCGGGCAGAGCGGCAAGTGAAGCAAGTGTGATGAGTGCCGGTCAGAGCGGCGACTGAGGAGTGATTGCCGACCGAGCGACAGCGGTGAGCGAAAATGCGAACTGAGAGTGCCGGGCAGAGCGGCGAGTGAAACAAGTGTGATGAGTGCGGGGCAGAGTGGCGAGTGAGTAGTGAGTGCCGACCGAGAGGTTGTTGGGCGTGAGAGCATGCTCACTTATAACTCGCACTAAGGCGAGAGTCTGGGATACCGACTAGGAGGTCCTTGGGCGTGAGAGCATGCTCACTTATAACTCGCACTGAGACGAGAGTCTGGAGGTGTGAAAGCATGCTCACTTATAACTCGCACTGAAGCGAGAGTCTAAGACACCGACCAGAAGGTCGTTGGGCGTGAGAGCATGCTCACTTATAACTCGCACTAAGGTGAGAGTCTGGAGGCATGAGAGCATGCTCACTTATAACTCGCACTGAAGCGAGAGTCTGGGACACCGACAGGGAGGTCGTTGGGCGTGAGAGCATGCTCACGTATAACTCACACTGAGGCGAGAGTCTGGAGGCGTGAGAGCATGCTCACTTATAACTCGCACTGGGACGAGAGTCTGGTACACCGACCGGGAAGGTCGTTGGGCGTGAGAGCATGCTCACTTATAATTCGCGCTGGGGCGAGAGTCTGGAGGCGTGAGAGCATGCTCACTTATAACTCGCACTGAGGTGAGAGTTTGGAGGCATGAGAGCATGCTCACTTATAACTCACACTGAAGCGAGAGTCTGGGACACCGACCGGGAGGTCGTTGGGCGTGAGAGCATGCTCACTTATAACTCGCACTAAGGCAAGAGTCTGGAGGCGTGAGAGCATGCTCACTTATAACTCGCACTGAGGCGAGAGTCTGGAGGCGTGAGAGCATGCTCACTTATAACTCGCACTATGGCGAGAGTCTGGGACACTGACCGGGAAAGTTGTTGGGCGTGCAAGCATGCTCACTTATAACTCACGATGGGGCGAGAGTCTGGAGGCATGAGAGCATGCTCACTTATAACTCGCACTGGGGCGAGAGTCTGGAATCCCGACCGGGAGGTGTTTTGGAGGCCTGACCAGGAAATGATCTAGAAGCCTGACCAGGGAATGCTTTGAAGGCCTGACCAAAAAATGTTCCGGAAGCCTGACCAAGAAATGCTCGGAGGCCTGACCAAGAAATGTTCTGGAAGCCTGACCAAGAAATGCTTTGGAGGCCTGACCAGGAAATGTTCTGGAGGCCTGACCAGGAAATGTTTTGGAAGCCTGACCAAGAAATGCTCTGGAGGCCTGACCAGGAAATGTTCTGGAGGCCTGACCAGGAAATGCTTTGGAGGCCTGACCAGTACTTGATCTGGATACCTGACCAGGAATTGATTTGGAAATTTGATCAGAGATCGGATCGGGACTTGACCTGGAAACTCGACCGAGCATTGCTCTGGAAGCCCGACCGAGAGTTGGTCTGAAAGCCCGACCTAGAATTGGTTTGGAAGCCTGGCCAAGAATTGGTCTGGAAGCCCGATCGAGAATTGGTCTGGAAGACCGACTGAGAATTGGTCTGGAAACTCAACCAAAAGATCGTTAGCGATACTCCGATCCAAGACCGGCGGTGATACTCTGGTCCGAGACCAGTGCCAATAGCTCGACCCCGAACGAGGTAGGATAAGCCTTGAAGCCCATAGAAGCGGAGCTCGTAGCATTATGAGGGAACATAACCTTTATCATACATAATCGCGAAGTGATGTCAGCCGGCTAACTCGAATCCCAAATGCCCGTACAGTCAGTGAGAGAAATATTGTTAATCCCTTAACTCGCAAATGTCCGCGAAGTCAAGGAGAGAATAATCTGAACCTTGATCATCCAAGGGAGGGAAGTCCATAGTCATATAAGGGAGCAGAGTCTGTAACCATAGAAGGAAGCAGAGCACCGCGGGTGTAGGTAGCAGAGCCTGTAGACGTAAGAAGATGCAAAACAGGTGGAGGATGTAGAGCATATAATAATAATAGAGTAAAACGCCTATAACAGTAAGAGGATGCTAAGCCCCATGGTGAAGGGTGCAGAGCCTATAGTAGTAAGAGGATGCAGAGCCTCATAGCGAAGGGTGCAGAGCCTCATGGCGAAGGGTGCAGAGCCTGTAGTAGTAAGAGGATGCATAGCCTTATGGCGAAGGGTACAGAGCCTGTAGTAGTAAGAGGATGCAAAGCCTTATGACGAATGGTGCAAAGCCTGTAGTAGTAAGAGGATGTAGAGCCTCATGGCGAAGGGCGCAGAGCCTATAACACACCTGATCGGGGAGCTGGGCCCCTAGTCCCTGATTGGAGAGTAAGGCCCCTAGCCTGTAATCAAAGAGCGAGACCCCTAAATCCTAATCGAGAAGTCATACCACGAGTCAATAATCGGGGAGATGTGTCCCTAGTTTATGAGCAGGGAGCTGTGTCCCTAGTGTATGAGCGGGGAGTTGGGCCCCTAGTGCTCGATCAAAAATCGAAGACCCTAGTCTTTGATCAAGGAACTAGGATCTTACTCTCTTATCAGGGAACTATAACAGCTCCTATAACCATAAAAAGAGAGCAGAGCTTGTAACGTACTTGATCGGGCAGTTGTGCCAATCGGCTAAAGGTTTGTCTCGGTCCCTTGACTCCCAAATACCCGTGGAGCCAGGGAAAAAATATAATGAAAAAACTAACCTGTCGGCTAGCTGAAGCTCCAACTAAATCCCTCGACTCCCGAATACCGGTGGAGTGAGGGTATAAGATAATATGTTCGTCAGGATCCTCCGAAACTGTGAAATGGCAGAGAACCTCCAGACGCCATCCATCTTCACATTCCAGAACAGGTGGAGAAGATTTCCACAGATGCCGTCAAATTGATCCTATCCGGAATCTGAGTTAGACGACCCGCAGGGTGAGGTGGATGGAATGTTGACTGAATCGCGACGTCCCGGAGGAGGGTATGTTGAGATGACTTCTATGTTGACCAAGTCTTCAGAAGTCCTCTGGTCAACGCTACCTGCAGCCAGCGACCGGGTCGCCCCGGTCCCTAGTACCCTGAGGCTCGAGGCGGATCCAACGAATATATGAGTAACATGCTAATAATATAATAATGAAATAAATAAGGGATGAGTACAGAGAACGTACCCTGGCCCAGGGAGCGCCCTCGGATGTGATGCAGCTCGAGTTATCGTGATCCGGAAGAGTAGATAACTATGAGCCGGCTGAAGAACTGGATCTGACGATGCGGAGCTGGACACGACACGGAGGCGGAAGACGATTGAGCTGCAAGTCAGGAGATAATAGCGGCACGTAGGTCGGGAGGTACTACCGACACGCAGGCCAGGATATAATATTGGCACGTAGACCGGGATAGAACATCGACACCTAGGTCGAGATAAGACTCCGACACGCAGGTCGGGATATGAGTTCGATACGCAGAACGAGAAATAACAACAACAAGAAGGTTAGATATACAAAGCATATAGTCTGAAAGACAACCGTTGCTCGCAGATCGAGATACAATAATGGCATAATGACCAGAACATAAAAACATCACACACGTCGAGTCGGAACATAATGACAGCGAGGGCTCGGGGGCCCAATCGACATCAAAGGCATACGACAATGCGGATCGAGAGCGGAATCGACGTCGGACCTAAAGAAAAAGGCACTAGATGATCGAATCCGGCTACGAGGCTACCGGCAACGGTAATGACGCTATGAGGTCAGTCGAGACCGCGGGTCAGCCGGCAGCTGCCGTCAGTTGCCGCTGGAGGTAACGGCCGGCGTCGGTGCCGGCGCCGGCAAGGACCCTCCTTCCTGGTAGTGGCGGCGGAAGTCATTCCACGAAAAAAAGCCCCCTTTGAATAGTATTTCCTCCCCTTCTTATGCCCTAAATAGTGCGGTCGCCAGCCGGCGCCGGCGAGGACCCTCCTTCTTCCTGGTAGTGGCAGTGGAGAAAAAACCCCCCTTTGAACAGTGCTTCTTCACCTTCTTACTCCCTACACAGTGAAAGGACCATATTACCCCTCCCCTTTCTCCTAACTCCCTCTCTGTCCTTAAGCCATATCCGTGTCACATTATATGCGCTCTGCTAATTCATGCGTTGATACAGTACGGTTAATTATTCAAACCTACCATCGCTTTTGTGTGCAACCTTCCATCGCTATGATCTTCTTTTGACAAATCTTATTCAGTCATGTAATTTGAGCTCACCAGTTTTGGGGCATTACAAATTAATTTCAATATATGCCATATATTAAAACGGCGATCCAGTATTGATTCACCTCGTTCTTTACAATGAAGAACAATGAAAAAAAAATTGATAATCCTCGACTTATTTCCAGATGCAGAAAAATTAATCAGTCATACTTAATGGAGACAATCAGCCGGTCTCGATCGAGATTAGAAGGAAGTGGTTTATTAAGATGCAGCAATCCGTTCACGACCTGCTTCTCCTTGGAACAACCTGCAGGACTGGTCGCTGCTGCTTTCCGTGACTCCTCCATCCCCATCTTCCTTTTCAGAATCCCACAAAAACTTGGCGTACGAAGCCATCACGAAGCTGCAAGCGAAGAATCATCAATTGCGACAGTTAATTTTCATAATAAACTACAAGCTAAGTCGACTCGATTTGCCACTGGCTACCAATCATCGGGAGCAGCTTTCATGGCTCGATCGAAGTAGGTCTGAGCTCGGGGAGCGTCGCGGTCGCCCTCCCACACCAAGTCCGCGTACATGGTTAGTACGGTGGGGTCGTGAGGGTTCGCCAGAATCGCCCGCTGGCAGTACTCCTCTGCTTTGGCATTGTCTCCTCGCACCTCCTTCAGGTACTTGGCGTAATTCCCCAGCAGGAGAGAGTTCCCCGGGTCCGTTTTGATCATCTGCTTGTAATGCTCATCCATGGAGTCTCTGCCGCTGTCATTTACGCCTGATCTCCCCATGTCGCGCCTGCTACATCCACCGCTGGCCCCGCCGTCGCCCACTTCAAACAGGGTGCAACGACGTGATCCAGCAACCGTGACGCTGCGCTCCTCCAATCCCGAGCTCGTCAGGATGTGGCTGAGCGGCGAGGCAGAGGAAAGCTGCTGTGAAACTGCCGCGAACACCTCGAGCTCATTCATGGAGCGGCACCGAGAGACAGGCGGCAGCGGCGAAGCTGCGGCGGAGAAGCAGGACGCGTGGTGGGTCACCGAGGGCAGCCGCGGGATCTGGTTCGGCACTTGCAGCTCCGACGAAGCGGGCCCTCTTGCTAAGTCGGGGGCCGAGACCGGCGCCCATGGCGGGTTGAGCAAAGGCGTAGAAGCGCTACGAAGAAGCATTGCGATGCCTCCGGCGAGTAAGGCAGAGAGACAGAGATCGAAACGATCGTCCATATAAAGCTGCGGATGCTGACATCTGGGCCGTCCGTTCAGCGAGTGGACCCACTGAGAATGGTCACTAAATATGGAACCCGCAGTCCGCGTGGCGTGGCATAACAACGAAAAAATAGTCAACCGGATTGCTTGAAACTAGCTCCAGCAATGTAAATTTTACCAGCTCGCATAACTATTGCCACGTGGATTTTTTCAAATGTTATACGGACCTTTCGTGAATTCTAAAAAAAAAAGAAATCCTGCCGAATAGTGAATCCGACGAGATGCTAATTATAGCCGTTGGAGTTGCCGACGGTTAGATTCATCACCAACGTGGCAAGGGCGCAAGTTTTCAACCGTTAGATTCTTTCAAGTCCTTACGACTTGCAGCTCCGGAACAAATGGAATACCTCTGTTTAAGAAATATGTCAACCGGTCCGGGATGGCATGGACCGATAAAAACCCGAGCCTTATTGAGGAAAAAAAGAGTTGAATTTTATTTTTATTTCAAATTTTATCATTTTTATATGGAAATTAATTCATTTTTTCATATAGTTAGTATTTTATCATAAAATCATTTATTGTAGGATCCTATCCGAATGAAGAAAATTGAAAAATCAAGAATGAGGTGATTACTAACGATTACTAACAGGATGAAGACTTCAATACTGTAAAATAAAATTAATCTAGGAAAAGGGTCCTTAGCATTGATCCTTCGACGCTCAAGTTAGAATCAGAAAGAGAGAATGAATAATTGAGAAATAGATAAATTTTATCTTTCCTCATACCTGGCAAACCCTTTATACTTTTCTTTGTGATCGTTCATTTGCCCTTATTTAATAATATTAATTGCCAAAGGAAGACTTCTTTCTCTTAACTTATGTGCATTAATGATAAATGGAGTGTTTTTGGTCTTGGCTTCTTCATATTTAATGATTTATCTTTTGTTTTCTCGTCTCCTCCTATGTAGTGTCATTCTTTCGTCGAACGAGCAGTCCGAGCGGCTCGTTTTCCTGCCGAATGGGCAGTCCGAACGGCTCATTTTCCTACCGACCAAAACAACCAACTACGGGTTGTCCATTCGTCCGACCGACTCATGATGCCCATTTGTCTGACCGACCGGGTTATCCACTCGGCCACTCCTTTGCCGATCGAGATAACCAAAACAACCACCTTTAGCCGAGGCTCTTTCCATAAGCCCCAACGTTGACCACTTTGACTTTGACCAACACCGTGTCAATTGACCCGTGATAGGTGGGCTCCCCTTTATCGCCGCATCACAAGCCTCCCCCTCAAGTCTAGTCAAAGGAAGTTGCATGTCCGACTGACTGGACCATTGGTTTCCTTGGTAAGTTCTACGTCCAATCGGAGTGTTCGGTCGCTAGTATCTGATCATGCATCAACTAACATCGCTCGGTCGTTGTCTAACCATGGCAAATGGACGATCGGTCTGGTAACCTTATGCAGATCGGGACGATACGCGGCAATACTTTTGAGAATTTTCTAAATGCGCTTCTTTGAGTGAGCGCGGTTGTCGCTGATTTCATTCATATTTCTCAAAATCTGTGTAAATCCTTGACAATTATGGTCGAGCACGCGGCCATCCCTTTTAATTAAGTTCATTAAATGTTGTCCGATAACCGCATGCCACGTGACCCTCTTTTTGTCGCCGCACGCCTGACAAGATAGGCGGATATCCTCTGCTGATGTGACTAGCATCTTTTTGAATTTCACAGTCAAATCTTCTTCTAGGTTTTCAAAACCTTGGATTGGACGGTTAAGAGTGACTGGCCATGAGGTTTATAAGTCTCACGTGTGTCGTCATCTTCTCCACTTCGTGCCTTCGTCTTCAAGCTTTGCCACTGTGCCATTCCGCTTCTTCGTCGGTGATCTCCCTGTACTCCGATAATCTCCCACTTTTTTAATAGATTCTGTGTGATCTTCCTTGTAAGGTCTTCAATCGATTCAGTCTAATGTTCGTTTATTGTTCGTCTTCAATCTTACTCTTTCGTTCTTTCGATGGCAAGCTCATCTTAGTCTCCCGTTGTCGTCCCTGGACTCTGGTACACTTCCATTGAGTCTAGGTTCGACACAAGCGATGCAGAGAGTTTGAGGGCTGCATATGAAATTCCACCTAACTATCAAATTGGTTTCCCCACCGCCATTAACCGTCCAGCCGAACCATCACCCGGTTTCGTAACATTTTTCAGGGACCAATTTACCGCCGATCTACAGTTCTCGACCCACCCTTTCTTTTCTGCTGTTTGTAGATATTTCTGTATTTCTCTGCACCAGCTAGTGTCGAACTCCTTTCAGTTGCTGTGCGGGATCGTTGTTCTATTCCGCCTGCACGGCATTCCCCTTACTCCTCGGCTCTTCCATTATTTTTATTACCCCAAATTGTCCGAGCCGTGGACCTTCTTATTCTAAGCCCGAGTGGACTTGGTCTTTTTCAATAAGATGTCGTACTCCAATAAACATTGGAGGGAATACTACTTTTTTGTCAAATTTCCCGATTGTCTCGATTTCCCGACCGACTGGCAATTAGAGGTGCTAAACCTACTAGAGCTCAAAAAATACAAGAGCCGCTCGGACAACCTCCATGATGCCTCACAATTGGCCGAGCAAAAGTACTATATTCACAAATTGCTGCACGAGGGGGTCCTCTACGTGTTCAGCTTGAGATTTATCCGCGCGAAGCTTCCGTCCAGCCTAGGTGCGCTCTTGCTTGGTTATAACTTTTGAATCTAACTGATTTTCCTTTTCTTTTGAAGTCCAAGTTATGTTGCGTGCACGTCTGGCAGGCAAAGCCAAGCTCGCGAACGCTAAGATTGTTGGAGTGTATACTGAAAGCCTAAGCTTTGTAAACATTCATTATGAATAAAGAATCACATTTGGTCAAATTGTCTACATTTAGTTGTAGTTGTTCAATTAATTTATACTGTAGATAACATAGTATGTGGTGTCACATGCAGAAGATGATGTTATCAGTACCTTATAAATTATAAACAGTAGCTCACGACCAAAATGGAAAGGAACAAACCATTAGAAGGTCGTAGTGTAATTAGGTATCAGTTTATCTTGACTGTATAATTACACTAGTACACTTAGAGTGTATTGAGTAGGACCATTTGAGGTCGTTTCTTTTATACTGACTTTATAAAGAAACAAAGACCTCGGTTATTATGGAAGTGTATGCTCTTAATCCTGATATAATAACAAGCACATATATTTGATATTTATTTCTTTAATTTATCAATGATTGAGATTTAGTTCGATGAATCAATAAGCCCGATAAGTTGGGAAATTGTATCACTTATAGTGTGTGTTGTTGATTATAGAAGAAAACTATGTCCTAGAGATACTAGGTTGATAATGTCCCCAAAAGGAGCTCATAAGGATTGTCATGTTAAACCCTGCAGGTGGACTTAGTCCGACATGACGATAAGGTTGAGTGGTACTACTCTTGGACTTAGATATTAATTAAATGAGTTGTCAGTAACTCACTTAATTAGTGGACATTCGATATCTTAAACACAGGGAGACTAATACACTCATAATAAGAAGGAGCCCAAAAATGTAATTTGGGATTGGTGCGGTAGTTCAATAATAGTTCTCTAGTGGAATGAATTATTATTGATAAAATTAAGTTGTGTGTTCGGGGCGAACACGGGATGCTTAATTTTATCGGGAGACCAAAACCAATTCCTCCTCTCGGTCCCTATCGTAGCCTCTTATTTATAGAGTTCTATACCCACCTATACCCACCTTCTATACCCACCCAATAGGGGTCGGCCAAGCTAGCTTGGGAACAAGCTAGGGCCGGCCTAGGTATAAGATTGGGTGGTCGACCCTAGCTTGAACCCAAGCTAGTAGGGCCGGCCAAAATAAATTAAAAAGAATTTTAATTTTAATTTTTATTATGTGGAAGAAATAATTTATTAAAGAGAATTTAAATTAAATTATCTCTCTTGTAAAATTTACAAAAGATTAAAGAAAGAGATTAGATCTCTTTCCTTATTTGTAGATTGGTGAGATATTTTATTTTCTCTTTAAAAATTATTCACATGTTGTAAAATTAAAATTATAGAAATTTCTTTTATTAACCATGTAGAGATTTTTAAAGAGAAACTTTAATTTTAAAATTTCCGGAAACAAATTAGGAAGTTTTAATTGTTGATTGAAACTTGTCCAATTTGTTCTCCAATGATGTGGTCGGCCAATGTAGATTTAATTGGGAAATTTTATTTTATTTTTCTCAATTAAATCATGTCAAGGAAATTGAGGAAATTTTATTGTAATTAAATTTCCTAATTTGCCTAGGCCAAGGAATATAAAAGAAGGGGAGAGGGTGCCTTCATGAAACACAACATCTATTATTTCTCTCCCTCTTTTGTTCCTTGGTGTGGCCGGCCATCCTCTCCCTCTCTTCCTCTTGTGGTGGCCGAACCTCTCTCTCTTCCTTGGAGCTCTTGTGGTGGCCGGATACTACTTGGAGAAGAAGAAGAAGAAGGAGAGAAAGCTAGCATCTCTTGGAGCTTGGTTAGTATTTTGGTTTTTCTCCTTGGTGAAGTTTTCCTTTGTGGCCGAACCTTGCTTGGAGGAGAAGAAGGTGGTTGGTGGTTTCTCATCTCGGTAGATCGTTGCCCACACAACATCCGAGGTTAGAAGAGGAATACGGTATAAGATCAAGAGGTTTTTCTACAAGGTATAACTAGTAATTTTTATTTCCGCATCATGCTAGTTATTTATGGAAATAATACCAAATACAAGAGGCTTACGTTCTAGAATTTCGA
Organism: Zingiber officinale; assembly: GCF_018446385.1. Classification (NCBI taxonomy): domain Eukaryota; kingdom Viridiplantae; phylum Streptophyta; class Magnoliopsida; order Zingiberales; family Zingiberaceae; genus Zingiber; species Zingiber officinale. The sequence continues at coordinate 27,361,777 of NC_056000.1, read as the reverse complement.
ATATGTTTTTCGATGCTGTGTTCTTTTGTTTTTTCTTTTCCTTGTGATTTGATTATTCTCTTTTGTTAACCTAAAGTTATTTTAGGAAATTAAATATTAGCTTTTTATAAAAGGTTTTGTCTAGTCGGTGGTGGTTGCTCCCATATCCAAGAAGGTCATGTGCCTCGCCACGTCAGTACTGGGAACCGATTATGGAAATTAATATTTAATGGAATTAATAACTTAAGGTGATTTGGGTCGAACGTGTTAAGTTCCGCAGGAGACCTAAGTCAAAACCTAAAAGAACGAATAGATTAAGTTTTGGATCAAACGTGTTAAGTTCCGCAGGTGATCCAAATTTTAATTTAAAAGAACACATGGTAGCTAGGAAAAGGTTCAGACCTTTGTACAAAATTTTTGTACAATGGAACCTATAGGTTTTCCGAGTAGCAACCAACAATTGGTATCAGAGCTAGGGTTTTGCCTCTGTGTATTTGGTATTTAGTTTAATTATGCACATGTCATACATAATTTAGGCAGGTTAATAGTAGGATGTGCTAACTTTGTGGATGCAGAATCCAACTATTATGGCTTTTAGTTATTATGTGTGTGATTGGACCCTTGGACATGTCAAGGACATTTATCTGTGTGTGCATGATTGTATTAAAATACAGCAGGAGCTGTATTTAGTTTTATTAGGATTTTATTTTTGATCTAGATACATGTACATTCCTTTTATGGAATATAGGATCAAAATGTAAAATTCTATTTATGTCGCGGATCGAATCTTGCAAAGCGTGGAACCTTCTAAGGACCAGAGGCGCAGCAGAACTAGGAGCAAGATGGATGCGACAGCTAGATCCGGTGGCGGTGGGGCAGCAGCTTGGGATGACAACACACGGAGGACAATTAGTGATAAAAGCCATAATAGTTGAAAATTAAATTTTCTATTTATTGATTTTATATTATGCTGTGTGTGCATGTTAGTTTACAAGTTTTAGTAGGCTAGCATAGTTAAAATTCCTCATTTATAAATAACTAAGTGGGAGAGGGATTTTTAAATAAATCCCATGGTCTCCATTACTGGTTTGTAAGTGATGCAAACAAGTTTGCACGTTGGCTCTGAATGCCTTCCTCCATAACCGATGAGCTTGTTTGTGGATCACTAGAACAGACTTCCATTTTTGGATGACTATAGGAAGTTAATTAAGAGCGTGTGATCTTCCCCAACGGAAGGGGCATAATCTTATTAATGAACTTAGTGTCAAGTAATGGTATACACTTAGATACATCTAATAGTATCCTCTCCATCGGAGTCACTGCTATTATTTGTGTGACCAAAAGACACCAACTATTAATTTTATTTGTCAAAAAGTTAGGTTGACAAGATAATAAAATTAATGGGATAAAACCCTCCTTTTACAAATGTTGAATTTGTATACGTCCACACTAACGTGGCATACAAAATTCACGGTGTTTTGAGGTGTTGGTTAATTTAAAATAGTATTGTTTGAGGAATCAATATTATTCTAAATTTAGAGTTCTGACCAAAAGTTATTAGTGATTCTTAGGATGTCTTTCAATCCACTGTCCATCATACTTCAACAGAATAGACTTACTGGACCAAACTACATAGATTGGAAAAGAAACCTGGATTACTGCTGAAAGCTATAAATTTGTACTGACTGAGCAATGCCCTGATGCACCTACTGGTGAATCTACCCAAGAGGAGATTGAATATCATAGGAAATGGATGAAAGCAGATGAGATGGCGCGGTGTTACATTTTGGCTTCAATGTCAAATGTATTGCAACATCAGCATCAAGATTTACCAACAGCCTATGATATTATGAACAATCTCAAGGAACTCTTTGGTCATCAGGATAGGGCTTCTAGGCAAGAAGCCATGAGAAAGATAATGACAGCCACCATGCAAGAGGGTACTCCTGTAAGGGATCATATCCTAAAGATGATGACTTATCTGAACGAGATACAGATCCTTGGAGGAGAAATTGATGGGGAAACCCAGATCGATATGATCCTCCAAACGCTACCTAGAAGTTTTGAGCAGTTTCGCCTGAACTATAATAAGAGGGTTTATTCATTAGCGGAACTACTGACAGAACTTAAAGCGGCAGAAGGATTATTTCGTCACAATGCTCAAATTCACTATGTCGAAAATGGTTCTACTTCTAAACCTAAAGGAAAGAAGAAGAAAAACAAGTTGGTTCAAGAAAGAAAGTGAATAAATCTCAGTCGTTTAAAGTGGAATGAAGAAGCCAAGGGCAAGTGCTTCATCTCAAGCAGTCAGGACATCGAAGGCGGATGTCCTCGTAAGAACCAAAACAAAGGTATATCTCATACTCTAGTTGTTGAAACATGTTTAGCGGTGTTATTTACCAGACCTGGTGTAGATACGGGAGCCACTGATCATGTCTGCAATTCCTTGCAGGGGTTCCAGGAACCCCGACGACTATCTGAAGGAGAGATTACCGTCTACATGGGCAATGCTACTAAGGTGGCAGCTGTTGCAGAGGGAGACATCTACTTATCTTTTAGTAGAAATAGAAATTTGATTTTAAGAAATTGTCTTTATGTACCCAGTTTTAGAAAGAATTTAATTTCAGTTTCTAAACTGTTTTTAGATGGATATTCAGTTTCTTTCAGTAACGATGTAGTTATTAAAAGAAATAAAGTGATTATCTGTTCTGGTGCATTAGTTGGCAATTTGTATACTTTAAATCCAATTTCTTCCACAAAGCAAAACATGGAAATTTATAACTCATCTTCTAACTCTAATAAGAGAAAAGAACCTTCGGAAATGAACCAAGCATATCTTTGGCATCTAAGGCTTGGTCATATTAACTTAAGTAGGATTCAGAGGCTTATAGCCGATGGACTTTTGGGTTCATTAGAGTTGGAAAATTTTCCAACTTGTGAATCCTGCTTGGAAGGTAAAATGACCAAGAGGCCGTTCAAGGCCAAGGGGTATAGAGCCAAAGAAGTGTTAGAGTTGGTTCACTCTGATTTGTGTGGTCCTATGTCTGTCCAGGCAAGAGGAGATTTTGAATATTTCGTCTCTTTCATAGACGATTATTCAAGATATGGATACATTTACCTAATGCGCCGCAAGTCCGAGTGCTTTGATAAGTTCAAAGAATACAAGGCTGATGTGGAGAAATGACTAGGTAAAAGTATCAAGACACTACGGTCAGATCGTGGTGGCGAATACCTCTTAGGAGAGTTTAGGAATTACTTATCAGAGGCCGGGATTCAATCCCAATTGTCTGCACCTGGAACACCTCAACAGAATGGTGTAGCAGAACGAAGGAATAGGACTCTTATGGAAATGGTTAGATCGATGATGAGTTATTCAGAATTACCAAATTCGTTTTGGGGATATGCTCTGGAAACAGCAGTATACGTTCTGAACTTAGTACCTTCTAAATCAGTTTCTTCTACTCCCATAGAATTGTGGAATGGGCGAAAACCCAGTCTAAGACATATTCGGATTTGGGGTAGTCCAGCACATGTGCTGAAACCAGATGCTGATAAGTTAGAATCTCGTACAGAAGTTCGAGTGTTTGTGGGATATCCCAAAGGAACGAAAGGAGGTTTATTTTATAGTCCTAAAGACCAGAAGGTCATTGTTAGCACCAATGCCCAGTTTTTAGAAGAAGACTATATAATGGATCACAAGCCCAGTAGTAAAGTTGTTTTAGAAGAACTAAGAGAGGACACGTCTACTTTAGTACCAACAGTACAAGATGAAGTACCACAAGAAACTGCAACACGTGTCACACATGATACACAACCACAGACAGTGCCTCGTCGTAGTGGGAGGGTTGTAAGGCAGCCTGAGAGATTCATGTTTTTAGGAGAGTCTTCAGACTTGATCCCGGGTAAACATGAACCTGATCCCCGGACATATGACGAAGCACTCCAAGATATAGATGCAGCATCTTGGCAAAAGGTGATGAATTCTGAAATAGAGTCTATGTACTCTAATAAGGTCTGGGAGCTTGTAGAACCACCTGATGGTGTAAAAGCCGTTGGATGTAAGTGGATCTACAAAAGGAAAAGAGGGACAGACGGGAAGGTAGAAACCTTCAAAGCTAGGCTTGTTGCGAAAGGGTACACTCAAAAAGAGGGAATCGATTATGAGGAAACCTTTTCACCGGTAGCCATGCTTAAGTCTATCCGGATACTCTTATCCATTGCTGCTCATATGAATTATGAGATTTGGCAAATGGATGTCAAGACAGCTTTCCTTAATGGAAGTCTTGAAGAGAACATCCATATGAAGCAACCAGAAGGGTTCATTGAAAAGGGCAAAGAACATCTAGTGTGTAAGCTCAATCAGTCCATTTATGGACTGAAGCAAGCTTCAAGATCTTGGAACATCCGATTTAATGAAGTAATCCAGTCGTATGGATTTATTCAGTGTCCGGATGAGTCTTGTGTATACAAGAAGTGTAACGGAAACGTGGTGGTATTTCTTGTACTATACGTAGATGATATTTTGTTAATTGGCAACAATGTCAAGGTATTATCAGACATGAGGGTATGGTTGTCCAAACAATTTGATATGAAGGACTTAGGAGAGTGTGCACACATTCTTGGGATCAAAGTGATAAGGGATCACAAGAAAAGAATGTTGTGTCTGTCCCAAGCTTCATATATAGATACAATCCTTGCTCGTTTTAGTATGCAAGATTCCAAGAAAGGTTTCTTACCTTTTAGGCATGGAATAACTCTATCTAAAGAGATGTCTCCGAAGACATCAAAGGAGATAGAAGACATGAAAGCAGTTCCTTATGCTTCGGCTGTAGGAAGCCTTATGTATGCAATGCTATGAACGAGACCTGATATTTGTTTTGCCGTGGGCATGGTCACAGACATCGAGGCCCGAGAAACCGAACATGTAAAGCATATATTAAAGTACCGAGAAGGACTAGAGATTATATGCTAGTTTATCGAGCAGATGATCCGCTCCCCGTGGGTTACAGATTGATTTCCAATCGATAGGGACAATAGTAAGTCTACATCAGGTTATGTGTTTACTTTAGGAGGAGGAGCCATTTCATGGAGGAGTGTTAGCAGAAATGGTATCGGACTCAACCATGGAAGTCGAGTATGTAGCACCTCCGAGGCGCAAAGAAGCAGTATGGCTCAGGAACTTTCTAATGGACTTAGATGTGATTCTTGGTTTGCCCAAAATCATCACAATTTATTGTGATAATAGCGGTGCAGTTGCAAACTCGAAGGAACCACGAGCTCATAAGGCAAGTAAACATATAGAGCGCAAGTACCACCTGATACGAGATATCATGAAGCGAGGAGAAGTTGTCATCGCCAAGATTGCATCAGCAGATAACCTGGCAGATCCTTTCACTAAGGCCCTTCCGGCGAAAGCTTTTGATCAGCATGTGGAGGGAATGGGAATCAGATGTATGGTAGAAGATATGGCAGCTTAGTCATTAGTATAAGTGGGAGATTGTTGGAGTGTATACTGAAAGCCTAAGCTTTGTAAACATTCATTATGAATAAAGAATCACATTTGGTCAAATTGTCTACATTTAGTTGTAGTTGTTCAATTAATTTATACTGTAGATAACATAGTATGTGGTGTCACATGCAGAAGATGATGTTATCAGTACCTTATAAATTATAAACAGTAGCTCACGACCAAAATGGAAAGGAACAAACCATTAGAAGGTCGTAGTGTAATTAGGTATCAGTTTATCTTGACTGTATAATTACACTAGTACACTTAGAGTGTATTGAGTAGGACCATTTGAGGTCGTTTCTTTTATACTGACTTTATAAAGAAACAAAGACCTCGGTTATTATGGAAGTGTGTGCTCTTAATCCTGATATAATAACAAGCACATATATTTGATATTTATTTCTTTAATTTATCAATGGGTGAGATTTAGTTCTATGAATCAATAAGCCCGATAAGTTGGGAAATTGTATCACTTATAGTGTGTGTTGTTGATTATAGAAGGAAACTGTGTCCTAGAGATACTAGGTTGATAATGTCCCCAAGAGGAGCTCATAAGGATTGTCATGTTAAACCCTGCAGGTGGACTTAGTCCGACATGACGATAAGGTTGAGTGGTACTACTCTTGGACTTAGATATTAATTAAATGAGTTGTCAGTAACTCACTTAATTAGTGGACATTCGATATCTTAAACACAGGGAGACTAACACGCTCATAATAAGAAGGAGCCCAAAAATGTAATTTGGGATTGGTGCGGTAGTTCAATAATAGTTCTCTAGTGGAATGAATTATTATTAATAAAATTAAGTTGTGTGTTCGGGGCGAACACGGGATGCTTAATTTTATCGGGAGACCAAAACCAATTCCTCCTCTCGGTCCCTATCGTAGCCTCTTATTTATAGAGTTCTATACCCACCTATACTCACCTTCTATACCCACTAATAGGGGTCGACCAAGCTAGCTTGGGAACCAAGCTAGGGCCGGCCTAGGTATAAAATTGGGTGGCCGGCCCTAGCTTGAACCCAAGCTAGTGGGGGCCGGCCAAATTAAATTAAAAAGGAATTTTAATTTTAATTTTTATTATGTGGAAGAAATAATTTATTAAAGAGAATTTAAATTAAATTATCTCTCTTGTAAAATTTACAAAAGATTAAAGAAAGAGATTAGATCTCTTTCCTTATTTGTAGATTGGTGAGATATTTTATTTTCTCTTTAAAAACTATTCACATGTTGTAAAATTAAAATTATAGAAATTTCTTTTATTAACCATGTAGAGATTTTTAAAGAGAAATTTTAATTTTAAAATTTCCGGAAACAAATTAGGAAGTTTTAATTGTTGATTGAAACTTGTCCAATTTGTTCTTCAATGATGTGGCCGACCAATGTTGATTTAATTGGGAAATTTTATTTTATTTTTCTCAATTAAATCATGTCAAGGAAATTGAGGAAATTTTATTGTAATTAAATTTCCTAATTTGCCTAGGCCAAAGAATATAAAAGAAGGGGAGAGGGTGCCTTCATGAAACACAACATCTATTATTTCTCTCCCTCTTTTGTACCTTGGTGTGGCCGGCCATCCTCTCCCTCTCTTCCTCTTGTGGTGGCCGAACCTCTCTCTCTTCCTTGGAGCTCTTGTGGTGGCCGGATACTACTTGGAGAAGAAGAAGAAGAAGAAGGAGAGAAAGCTAGCATCTCTTGGAGCTTGGTTAGTATTTTGGTTTTTCTCCTTGGTGAAGTTTTCCTTTGTGGCCGAACCTTGCTTGGAGGAGAAGAAGGTGGTTGGTGGTTTCTCATCTCGGTAGATCGTTGCCCACACAACGTCCGAGGTTAGAAGAGGAATACGGTAGAAGATCAAGAGGTTTTTCTACAAGGTATAACTAGTAATTTTTATTTCCGCATCATGCTAGTTATTTATGGAAATAATACCAAATACAAGAGGCTTACGTTCTAGAATTTCGAATATGTTTTTCGATGCTGTGTTCTTTTGTTTTTTCTTTTCCTTGTGATTTGATTGTTCTCTTTGGTTAACCTAAAGTTATTTTAGGAAATTAAATATTAGCTTTCTATAAAAGGATTTGTCTAGTCGGTGGTGGTTGCTCCCATATCCAAGAAGGTCATGTGCCTCGCCACGTCAGTACTGGGAACCGATTATGGAAATTAATATTTAATGGAATTAATAACTTAAGGTGTTTTGGGTCGAACGTGTTAAGTTCCGCAGGAGACCCAAGTCAAAACCTAAAAGAACGAATAGATTAAGTTTTGAATCAAACGTGTTAAGTTCCGCAGGTGATCCAAAATTTAATTTAAAAGAACACATGGTAGCTAGGAAAAGGTTCAGACCTTTGTACAAAATTTTTGTACAATGGAACCTATAGGTTTTCCGAGTAGCGACCAACAAAGATCAATGTGGCGGTCGTGGCCGAGTTGGAGAGCCGAGGTGTACAGTTGATTGGCTCACAAGAAGACTCGCTTGGAGAGAGTGAGGGAGCGCCAGCCTTAGTGAACGAAGGGATAGCCAGCCGGATGCCCAGCGGTGGAGCAGTTGGTGCATAAAATCCTCCCTCCGCACGGCTGCCAGTGATTCAGGTTGAGAGGACGTCGGACTTGGCCTCTTCTGAGGAACCATGATAAGCCGCAAGAGACGTTGGGTGGGGGCAACATTACGATCTGCTTCCTCCGTGGTGCGGACTATTGATGCAATCGACCTAGGATTGATCAAGGTTCGATCATTGTTTTGATGTGTGTGTCAAAGAATTTAAGTTAGGTTTCATATTGGTTTGACATGTGTTTGAGTCATGTAAGACTTGGTAAAACACACATGAGGAGCTTGGTGCGGCTAAGCTTGGGAAGGTCATCCTATTGCTCGGGTTCATGAGATCGATGAAGGATGGTGCATCCGAGGGGCCACGGACGAGGAACAATAGAGTAAAGCCGAAGGAAGCGGACTTAAGGCAACGTGAAGGATGGCATGGAGAGGAGTCGCAGGCTCGGGTGCATCTGAGGGGCGAAGGATGAGGAAGACGGCTTCAAGGGCGACTCCAGAGAGGATGAGTGTGAGTGTATAACCGGGACCAGCCGACTGCTGGAAGTGACAGTCAATTGGTCCAGTTGACTATGCAATCGACTGAGAGCGAACAGAAGCATTCTGTTCACTCAGCCAGCAGCGACCAGTCAACTGGTACTTTTACCAGTCGACTGGTAAGTAGTCGTTGGCAAACCGTTGGCATTGCGAAGTAGCCGTTGGCTACCTCCAACGGTAGCACCAGTCGACTGATGGAAGTGCTAGTCGATTGGTGTCGAGATGAGTTGATATGATGATCAACTCTCTTCTCTTATTTATAGGAAACTTTGGGGCATTAAGGAGGGAACTAATTATTTTTGAATCACTCATTTGTTATTGTCCAAAGCTTCCAAGCCATACTCTTCTTCCTACTCTTAATCTCCATCTTGTAAAAGAAGAAGAGTGCTTTGTGAGAGGTTGTACTCCACCGAGAAGGAGTAAGCTCTAGCCGGAGATTGTAGGAGACTAATCCATCGAAGGATCGAGGGTTCGTCCACCTCAAGGGCATGCTATGGAGTAAGAGCAAGCAATCTCTGAACCATGTAATGGAATCGTGTTAGCGTTTGTATTCTTGTTTGCCTTCATTGTTTTAGTTTTTGTATTTCCGCTTGCGCACTAACGTTTTGTAGAGAAGAAAGGGAATTAGGGGTGACCTATCTATCCAACCCCCCTTCTAGCCGGCCACCGATCCCCTACAATGGTATCAGAGCGAGGGCACCCTTCAATGGACTAATTACCGAGAAGAGCACTTCATCAAAATGGCCGGTTCAAGCATCCATCCACCCAAATTCGAATGGGACTTCTCTTGGTGGAAGAAGAGAATGGAGGTATTCTTCGAAACCGATTTCGATATAATGCTAATTATAGAAAATAATTTTGAGATGCCTAAGGACCAAGACAATAAGTTAATTGAGAAGATAAGGTGGAACAAGAATCAAAGAGAAGAACACTTAGCAAAATCAAGAGCATTGCATCATCTTCTAAGTGTTCTTCTCCAATAAGAAGTAACAAGGATTGGAAACTATACAAGTGCCAAAGACTTATGGGAAAAGCTAGTAGAGCTTCATGAAGGGACATCAGAAGCAAAATTGGTAAAAAGAGACCTTTTCCGATCTCAACTCAACAACATCAAGCTTGAGAAAGGAGAAAATGTATCAATTTTATATCTATAATTAAGGAAATTATTAATGGACTAACATGTGTAGGTGAGTCACTTTCAAATCGAGACATGATGATGAAAGCCCTCAATGTCTTCCCAAGAACCACAACTTGGATGTCAATAATAAACTCGTTCTACATCTCAAAGGATCTAGAGAAGTGCACTCTAGATAAGTTCTTCTCAACCATGGAGCTTCACGAGACTCAAGTTGAAGAGTTAGATAAAGAAGCTCATAGATCAAAAGGAATAACCCTTATGGCAAATAAGGGAAAGGGTAAGAAGAAGAAGTCTTCATCCCCACCATCCTTCGACTTTGAAGAATCAAGCACCTCAATGGATAGCGATCAAGAGACGTATATGGTAAGGAAAATGAGAAGGGCATTTAAAAGGTTTTCAACTAACAAATCTCATGCTAGGAAGAGCTCAAGAAGCAAAAGTAGAACAAGGAGGGTCATTTGCTACAATTGCCAAGGAGAAGGACACATGAGGGATGCCCCCTCTTAAAGAAGAAAGAAGAAAAGAAGAAGGAAGAGAAGAAGAAGACAAAAGAAAAGGGGAAGAAAGTCAAAAATCTAAAGGCGACATGGGATGATCCATCATCATCAGAGGAAGAAGAACATCATGTCTCCCATTTTTCCCTTTATGGGAATAGAAGATATAGTCTCCACTTCATCTTAAAAAAGAGGAGCAAAGGAGCTCAAGTGAAGAAAAAGGGAGCTCAAGTAAAGGGGGAGGACAAACTTCAGAATCGGATGTCTCGGTAAGTGAGGTATACAATCTTCCCCCTCATATTTTGATTAAAATTATTAAAAGTACAAATGAGGATTTGTTCAAGGTAAAAAGGAAAAATAAGTCCTTGGAAAATGATATTATTTGTCTTGAAGAAAAATTAGAATTCATTTGTTCTAAGGACAATGATATGCATACTTCTTCTACTAATTCGAATGATTCATGTTTAGAAGAAAAAAATAAGCCTTTAAAGGAAAAGATAGAATACCTTACCAATGCCCTTAGAAAATTCGAAATTGGATCCAAAATCTTAAATATGATCATTGGGAGTCAAAAGGTAAGTTTTAAGAAAAACGGGTTAGGATACAATGAACCCAACAATGAAAAGACCTATCATTGTCTACTTACTAGGGGACAATCAAAAACTAAGATCATAAATAGAAAATGGATCCCCAAGAAATATTTGATTAACCCAATTAGGAAGTATTTCTATTGGGTACCAAAGTCAATCCTCAAGGGTTAGAGGATTTTGGATTAGTCAACCATTGAAATCATAATTCAAATCTTTGAAAAATGGTTGACTTGAGACTTTAAGGGGGAGCACTTAGCCTTGATAGAAATTCATGATAAAGAGGGCTAAGTAGAGGTTACCTTTATTTTATCTCACAATGACTTGCATTATTTTCTAAACATAGATGTGAGATGATAGGATGATACAAATAATTCAACTTATGCTTATGATATTTTGATGAGTTATGAAATGTATCAATTTTTAGTGATCATAGGCCAACTATGGGGAAATAAAATGTTTAATTAATGGACATATTGCCCATAGATCATAGTTGGACATTTTAAATATTTTGAAAATAATTCTATATTTTACTTACTGTGGTGTACTTATTTTGAAACATATGAATTCAAAATAAGTTTTCAAATTGATACAAACTTGAGTGACTTTTAAGGTGTTTGAGTTTTTATCAAACTTCAAAAATATGATGAATTTTCATGAAAACATATTTTTCTTTGTTAAATAATATTATAAGAAATATGTGTTCAAAATTTCATATTTTTTAAAATTTTCTGGAGTTTTCTATGTATTTCTGAAGTTGGCTTCAAAAAGCTAAAAATTTGGATTGGCAATGTGTCAGCCGACTGGTAGCTATTTTCCAGCACTGTCAAGAGTTGAGTTTGGTTAACTTAGTCCAATTTTGATGCCTTGGTATGCATGATTAGAGCTGTCAAACGGGCCAATCCATGGCGGGGCGGGTCGGCCCGTGGCGGGCCAACTATTTGGTGGGGCGGGGGCGGGACGGGTTGATCCGTCAACTTGGCGGGTTAGGAAATTTCCAACCCAACCCAATCTAAGGCGGGTTACGGGTTTGGTGGGGCAACCCGCGGGCTCATCAATTTTTTTAAAAAAATTAAAAAATATTTTATATTTTCAACGTTTTACTTCGAAAATGTTTCATCAACCAAATGTATCCATAAACATGTATTTTAAATATAAATGAGCACAAATGACTAGTTATGTGGGATGAAAAATTACTATTTTTATTTCAAAATTATAACAAAGAAAGATAATAAATTGATAAAAAACTTAGCTTACATGTGTTTCTCAACCCGTGGCCAACCGAAGCCCATCGCGGGCCGACCCACACAGGTCGCGGGCCTAGGCGGGTCGGCCCGTGGCGGGCTTGGGTTGATAAAATTTCAACCCAACCCACTTAAATTGTTTGGCGGGGCGGGCCAACCCGACGGGCCTAACCCAAATTGATGGCTCTATGCATGATTGTTTAGAGCAATCTTTTTTATGGTGTCAAAGGGGGAGAAATGGGAAAGTTTAAGTTAGAAACTTAATTCTCTATATTTGGTAAAACTTGAAAATTAAGTGATATAGCATATGTTAAGGGGAGCTTAGATTTATGCTTTATATTTACATTTATGCTGGTAATTTTCAAGTTATTTTTATGCCTAACTTAAATATATTGTTGCACATCAAAAAGGGGGAGATTGTTGGTGCAATCGGCCTAGGATTGATCGGGGTTTGATCATTGTTTTGATGTGTGTGTCAAAGAGTTTAAGTTAGGTTTCATATTGGTTTGACATGTGTTTGAGTCATGCAGGACTTGGTAAAACACACATGAGGAGATTGGTGCGGCTAAGCTTAGGAAGCTCATCCTATGGCTCGGGTCCATGAGATCGGTGAATGATGGTGCATCCGAGGGACCATGGACGAGGAGTAACGGAGTGAAGCCGAAGGAAGAGAACTTCAAGGCAACATAAAGGATAGCAAGGAGAGGAGCTGCAGGCTCGGGTGCATCTGAGGGACAAAGGATGAGGAAGAGGGCTTCAAGGGCAACTCCGGAGAGGATGAGTGTGAGTGTGTAATCGGGACTAGTTGACTAGTCCAACCGACTATGTAGTCTGTTGGGAGCGAACAGAAGCATTCTGTTCGCTCAGCTAACAACGACCAGTTGACTGGTACTTTTACTAGTCGACCAGTAAGTAGCTGTTGGCAAACCATTGGCACTGCGAAGTAGCCGTTGGCTACCTCCAACGGTAGCACCAGTCAACTGATGGAAGTGCTAATCGACTAGTGTCGAAATGAGTTGATATGATGATCAACTCTCTTCTCTTATTTATAGGAAGCTTTGGGGCATTAAGGGGGGAACTGATTATTGTTGAATCACTCATTTGTCATTGTCAAAAGCTTCCAAACCATACTTTTCTTCCTACTCTTAATCTCCATCTTGTAAAAGAAGAAGAGTGTTTTGTGAGAGGTTGTACTCCACCGAGAAGGAGTAAGCTCTATCCGGAGATTGCTGGGGACTGATCCACCGAAGGATCAAGGGTTCGTCCACTTCAAAGACACACCGTGAAGTAGGAGCAAGCAATCTCCGAACCACGTAAAGGAATCGTGTTTGCGTTTGTATTCTTGTTTGCCTTTATGGTTTTAGTTTTTGTTTTTCTGCTTGCGCACTAATGTTTTGTAGAGAAGAAAGTGAATTGGGGGGTGAACTAGTTATCCAACCCCCTTCTAGCAGGCCACCGATCCCCTACACGGAACCCCACCAAGACTAGCCCGCGCCTTCCTTCTGCCGAACGGGTTGAAACCTCAACGCCAGCTCTCGCCATAGTGATCGTCCCCCCGGACACCATCCATATCCGGCATGCCATAGGGAACTATTTGCACGCCACCAGTTACTTTTCTGTCGTTGCCGTCGTGTTAGCTAAAGCCCTAGAGCCAATCATTTGATGATTGTATTTTGGACTTGTTGTATCATATTCTATATAAATAAAGGCATTTGGTTTTTGGTTATTATACTTACTTGTATTGGTGCCAAATAAACTAAGTATAATAACGTCCTTGAGTAGAAGGTTCTCACCTATATCAATCGGTTAGTTGAACCGATAGTGAGATGATATAGGGAACACTATTCTTAATCATTCCTAGTCGAGTATTAACATTTAGGGACAATGTTAATGTAATAACACTAGCATGTAGGTCAACTCGATGACTTGATCTCACAAGTCATGGATATAGAGATATCAAGTTGACACATGGGTATGCATTAGAGAATGTATACTGAATGACCCGCCATGAGAAAGTATCATGGATCGTTATATGAGTGTCATATACTTTCTCATGTGGCTATTAGTATGACTACTAGTCCTTAGACCTGAAGTCACCATGGTTCCCTACATAAGGAGTTATGTACTTTAGTTTCGTCAAACGTCACCCGTAACTGGGTGGACTATAAAGGCGATTACTGGGTATGTAACAAATTATGCGGAGGGATGTGAGTGATGTAGATGGGATCTATCCCTCCTATATGACGGGAGAGACATCAGTATTCTTGATAGAGTGAGACCACGAAGTGCATGACCATGCCCAAATGAGTCAATATGAGATATTGAGCTCATTTGATTGAGTGAGTCTACTTGGAGTTCAAGATTTAGATTGATTAGAGGATGACACGGTCTATGCCTCACATTGATCAATCTAGATGTCTAGGATAGAAGGACACTTGTCATATATTGTGAGGAGTCACAATTAGTAGTCACAAGGTGATGTTGGATCTTAACATTCTTGTAACTTGGGTAGTAATGATGTATTGCTAGATACCGCTCCTTACTTATGTTTCTAAATGAGTTTAGGGGCATTGCCAACGTTACAAGAACCTATTGGGTCACACACAAAGAACAAGTGGATGGAGATTAGGTTCATATGATGAACCTGTTAGGATGTATATTAAAAGCCTAACTTTTGGTATAAACATTTATCTAGAAATAAGAATCACATTGGTCAAATGTCTACATTTATGATAAATGTAGTTGTTCAATTAATTTATATTGTAGATAACATGGTGTGTGGTGTCACACACAGAGGATCATGTTATCAGTACCTTATAAATTATAAACAGTGGCTCACGACCAAGATGGAAAGGAACAAACCATTGGAAGGTCGTAATGTAATTAGGTATTAGTTTATCTTAACTATATAATTACTCTAGTACACTTAGAGTGTATTGAGTAGGACCATTAGAGGTCGTTTCTTTTATACTGACTTTATAAAGGAACAAAGACCTCAGTTATCATGGAAGTGTGTACTCTTAATCCTAATATAATAACAAGCATATATATTTGATATTTATTTCTTTAATTTATCAATGGGTGAGATTTAGTTCGATAAATCAATAAGCCCGATAAGTTGGGAAATGATATCACTTATAGTGTGTGTTGTTGATTATAGAAGGAAACTGTGTCCTAGTAATCTAGGTTGAGAATGCCCCCAAGAGAAGCTCAAAAGGATTGTCATGTTAAACCCTGCAAGTGGACTTAGTCCGACATGACAATAAGGTTGAGTGGTACTATTCTTGGAATAAGATATTAATTAAGTGAGTGTCAGTAGCTCATTTAATTAATGGGCATCCGATATCTTAAACACAGGAAGACTAACACACTCATAATAAAAAGGAGCCCATAACGTAATTTGGGATTGGTGCGGTAGTTCAATAATAGTTCTTTAGTGGAATGAATTATTATTGATGAAATTAAGTTGTGTATTCGGGGCGAATACGGGATGCTTAATTTCATCGGGAGACCAAAATCAATTCCTCCTCTCGGTCCCTATCGTAGTCTCTATATATATAAAGTCTTATATCCATCTAAGTCCATCTTCTAGTCCGTGTTGTTGGCGTTGCTATCCAAGGGTGTTTCATGTTGTTCTGATCAACGTGAATAACAAGTTCATTCTTGGATTGCTGTGAGATGTCGTTTGTTTAAAACAAGAACAACAACTCCAAGTTGCCTCACGTTATTAGCTTGCTTGCAAATTGAATCAACGTGAGAAGTGCTTGACAACTAAGTCAACATGAGAAGTTTTAAACCAACTCATGTTTTTTTTTGCTTGCTTGCAAATTATATCAACGTGAGAAACTTTGCTGATGTGTCACATGGAATTAAGAGGAGAATAAGTTTTAATCTTTCTTGGTGTGGAGATAATTTTTAAGGAAGATTTTAATTTTGATAAAAAATTATCCTTGTTTATAAATTATCCACATGTTTAAAGAGAGATTTTAATTTATAAGTTTCTTTTTTACAAATCATCATGAAGGGATAAATTGTTAGAGAAATTTTATTTTTAAAATTTCTGGAAACAAATTAGGAAGGTTTTAATTCTTGATTGAATTAAATCTCCTTTGCTTAGATTATTGTGGCCGGCCATGTTGATTAATAAAAGAGAAATTGATTTTATATCAATTAAATTTATTTTTCATGGAAAAGGAATTAAGGAAGTTTTTATTAAAATTTCCTTATTTGCCAAGACCCAGGATTATAAAAGAGGGGGTAGAGGTGTCTTCATGATATAACTCTATTCTATTTTCTCCCACTTTTTCTTCCTTGGTGTGGCTGGCCATCCTCTCCTCCTCTCTTCTCTTTGATGGCTGAACCTCATCCTTCTTGTGGAGATTCATATGGTGGCCGGATCAAGTTTAGAGAAGAAGAAGAAGAAGGAGAGAAAGAAAGCTTTGTTTCTAGCATCCCTTGGAGCATGGTGGTAGTGGCTGAACCTCTTCATCCTAGGAGAAGTTTTGATGGCCGAAACTTGCAAGGAAGAAGAAGGTGCTTGGTGGTTCTCATCTCGGAAGATCGTTGCCCACACAACGTCCGAGGTTAGAAGAGGAATACGATAGAAGATCAAGAGGTCGTTAAAGTTTGCAAAAGAAAAGGTATACTAGTATTTTATTTCCGCATCATACTAGTTTTATCTTCATGTAAAAATACCAAATACAAGAGGCATGTGATTCTAGTATTTCGAATTTGTTTTCGATGTTGTGTTCTTTTATTTTTCTTTTCCTTGTGATTTGATTGTTCTTTTCGGTTGACCTAAAGTTATTTAAGGAAATTAAATATTAGCTTTCCTTAAAAGGCTTTGTCTTGGCGGCGGTGGTTGTTCCCATATCCAAGAAGGTCATGTGCCTCGCCATGCAGTCCTGGAAGCCGATTTTGGAAATTAATATTTAATGAAATTAATAACCTAGGTGATTTGGATCGAACGTGTTAAATTCCGCAGGAGATCCAAGTCTAAACCTAAAAGAACAAATAGATTAAATTTTGGATCAAACGTGTTAAGTTCCGCAGGCGATCCAAGTTTAATTTAAAAGAACACATTGTAGGTAGGATAAGGTTCAGACCTTTGTATAAAATTTTTGTACAGTGGAACCATTAGGTTTTCCGAGTAGCAACCAACAATTGGTATCAGAGCTAGGGTTTTGCCTCTGTGTATTTGGTATTAGTTTAATTATGCACATGTCATACATAATTTAGGCAGGTTAATAGTAGGATGTGCTAACTTTGTGGATGCAGGATCCAACTATTATGGCTTATAGTTATTATGTGTGTGATTGGACCCTTGGACATGTCAATGACATTTTATTGTGTGTGCATGATTGTATTATAAAATATAGCAGGAGCTGTATTTAGTTTTATTAGGATTTTATTTTTTGATCTAGTTACATGTATATTCCTTTTATGGAATATAGGATCGATGGATGTAAATTTTATTTTATGTTCGATCTAGTTTACATGTACATTCCTTCGAGGAATATAGGATCAAAAAATGTAAAATTATATTTATGTCGCGGATCGAATCTTGCAAGGCATGGAACCTTTTGAGGACCAGAGGCGCAGCGGAACAAGGAGCAAGATGGATGCGACAACTAGACCCGGTGGCGGTGGCCAAAGATGGCAGCAGCTAGGGTTGACGACACACGGAGGACAGCAATAGATAAAAGCCATAATAGTTGAAAATTAGTTTTTCTATTTATTGCTTTTTATGTTGTGTTGTGTGTGCTTGTTAGTATGCATGCTAAGTAGGCTAGCATAGTCAAAATTCCTTACTTTAAATAACTAAGTGGGAGAGAGATTTATTTTAAATAAATTCCACGGTCTCCATTACTGGTTTATAAGTGATGCAACAAGCTTACGCGTTGGCTCTGAGTGCCTTCCTCCATATCGGATGAGCTTGTTTGTGGATCACTAGATTAAACTTCCATTTTGATGACTATAGGAAGTTAATTAAGAGCGTGTGATCTTCCCTATCGGAAGGGGCACAATCTTATTAATGGACTTAGTGTCAAGTAATGGTATACACTTAGGCACGTCTAATAGTATCCTCCACATCGGAGTCACTGCTATTATTTGTGTGACCGAAGAAAACCAACTATTAATTTGTCAAATAAATAGGTTGACAAGATAATAAAATTAAAAACTCCTCTTACAAATGTTTGATTTTGTATACGTCCACACTATCGTGGCATACAAAACTCACGGTGTTTGAGGTAATTTTATTTTGTCATAAAGATTTATTGACAAGATAATTAATGGGTAAAACCCTCCTCTTACAAATGTTTAAATTTTGTATACGTCCATACCATCGTGGCATGCAAAATTCACGGTGTTTGAGGTGTTGGTGAATTTAAATAATATTGTTTGAGGAATCAATGTTATTTTAAATTCAAAAGTTTTGACCAAATATTTGATCAAAGAAAGATCAACTATTAATTTTATTCGTCATAAAGTAAAGTTGACGAGATAATAAAATTAATGGATAAAATCTCTTCTTTGATTTTGTATACGTCCACACGATCGTGGCACACAAAATTCATAGGGATTTTAAAGAATTGATCTTGACCAAATATTTTTGTGATTCTTAGGATTTAAAATGTTTGTCAAACCCCTAGTTGTTATACTATAGAAAAGACTTAGTAGTCCCAATTGTAATGATTGGAAATAGGACTTGGACATTAAGATAGACTGTCTTCTTAGAACTAAGAACAATTTAGGTGTATTTAATTCATTAGTTAAAACATGTCTAGTGGTGTTATCTACCATAACCTGGAGTGTAGATACAGATGCCATTAATCATGTCTGCAATTCATTGTAGGGTTCCAGGAAACCCGACAACTAAATGAAAATAAAAAACACCGTCCACATGGGCACTATTGCAAAAGTAGCAGCTGTTGCAGTGGGAGAGGTTTATTCTCTAATAGGAATAAAATTTGGATTATTAGAAATTGTCTTTACATACTAAATTTAGAAAGAACCTGATTTCAGTTTCTAAACTATTACAGAATAGATATTGTGTCTATTTTGATAACAAAGTTGTTATCAAGAAAAATAGGGAAGTTATCTATTCTGGTATGTTGGTTGACAATTTATAATCCAAAAACTCCCACGATGCAACAAATGGAAATTAGTAACACATCTTCTAACTTTAAGAGAAAGCAACTTTCGGAAATGAACCAATTATATCTTTGGCATCTAAGTCTAGGTTATATTAACTTAAGTAGGATTCATTGGTAGTTGATGAACTTTTGGGTTCATTAGTAGTGGAAATCTTTCCAACCTGCGAGTCTTACTTGGAAGGAAAAATAACCAAGAAGCTTTTAAGTCTAAGGGGAATGAAGCCAAAGATATGTTGGAATTGGTTCATTCTGATTTGTGTGATCCTATGACTATCCAGGCAAGAGGTAGTATCGAATAGACAAGATACAAATATATTTACTTAATGTGCCGCAAGAATAAGTTCTTTGATTAGTTCAAAGAGTACAAGGCTGATGCGGAAAAACGTTAAAGTAAAAGTATCAAGTCACTATGGTAAGTGTTGGTTGCTACTCGGAAAACCTATAGGTTCCATTGTACAAAAATTTTGTACAAAGGTCTGAACCTTTTCCTAGCTACCATGTGTTCTTTTAAATTAAATTTTGGATCGCCTGCGGAACTTAACACGTTTGATCCAAAACTTAATCTATTCGTTCTTTTAGGTTTTGACTTGGGTCTCCTGCGGAACTTAACACGTTCGACCCAAATCACCTTAAGTTATTAATTCCATTAAATATTAATTTACATAATCGGTTCCCAGTACTGACGTGGCGAGGCACATGGCCTTCTTGGATATGGGAGCAACCACCACCGACTAGACGAAACCTTTTATAGAAAGCTAATATTTAATTTCCTAAAATAACTTTAGGTTAACCAAAGAGAACAATCAAATCACAAGGAAAAGAAAAAACAAAAGAACACAGCATCGAAAAACATATTCGAAATTCTAGAACGTAAGCCTCTTGTATTTGGTATTATTTCCATAAATAACTAGCATGATGCGGAAATAAAAATTACTAGTTATACCTTGTAGAAAAACCTCTTGATCTTCTACCGTATTCCTCTTCTAACCTCGGACGTTGTGTGGGCAACGATCTACCGAGATGAGAAACCACCAACCACCTTCTTCTCCTCCAAGCAAGGTTCGGCCACAAAGGAAAACTTCACCAAGGAGAAAAACCAAAATACTAACCAAGCTCCAAGAGATGCTAGCTTTCTCTCCTTCTTCTTCTTCTTCTCCAAGTAGTATCCAACCACCACAAGAGCTCCAAGGGAGAGAGAGAGGTTCGGCCACCACAAGAGGAAGAGAGGGAGAGGATGGCCGGCCACACCAAGGAGCAAAAGAGGGAGAGAAATAATAGATGTTGTATCTCATGAAGGCACCCTCTCCCCTTCTTTTATATTTCTTGGCCTAGGCAAATTAGGAAATTTAATTACAATAAAATTTCCTCAATTTCCTTGACATGATTTAATTGAGAAAAATAAAATAAAATTTCCCAATTAAATCTACATTGGCCGGCCACATCATTGGAGAACAAATTGGACAAGTTTCAATCAACAATTAAAACTTCCTAATTTGTTTCCGGAAATTTTAAAATTAAAATTTCTCTTTAAAAATCTCTACATGGTTAATAAAAGAAATTTCTATAATTTTAATTTTACAACATGTGAATAATTTTTAAAGAGAAAATAAAATATCTCACCAATCTACAAATAAGGAAAGAGATCTAATCTCTTTCTTTAATCTTTTGTAAATTTTACAAGAGAGATAATTTAATTTAAATTCTCTTTAATAAATTATTTTTTCCACATAATAAAAATTAAAATTAAAATTATTTTTAATTTATTTTGGCCGGCCCTACTAGCTTGGGTTCAAGCTAGGGCCGGCCACCCAATCTTATACCTAGGCCGGCCCTAGCTTGTTCCCAAGCTAGCTTGGCCGACCCCTATTGGGTGAGTATAGAAGGTGGGTATAGGTGGGTATAGAACTCTATAAATAAGAGGCTACGATAGGGACCGAGAGGAGGAATTGGTTTTGGTCTCCCGATAAAATTAAGCATCCCGTGTTCGCCCCGAACACACAACTTAATTTTATCAATAATAATTCATTCCACTAGAGAACTATTATTGAACTACCGCACCAATCCCAAATTACATTTTTGGGGTCCTTCTTATTATGAGTGTATTAGTCTCCCTGTGTTTAAGATATCGAATGTCCACTAATTAAGTGAGTTACCGACAACTCATTTAATTAATATCTTAGTCCAAGATTAGTACCACTCAACCTTATCGTCATGTCGGACTAAGTCCACCTGCAGGGTTTAACATGACAATCCTTATGAGCTCCTCTTGGGGACATTATCAACCTAGTATCTCTAGGACACAGTTTCCTTCTATAATCAACAACACACACTATAAATGATACCATTTCCCAACTTATCGGGCTTATTGATTCATCGAACTAAACCTTACCCATTGATAAATTAAAGAAATAAATATCAAATATATGTGCTTGTTATTATATCAGGATTAAGAGCACACACTTCCATAATAACCGAGGTCTTTGTTTCTTTATAAAGTCAGTATAAAAGAAACGACCTCAAATGGTCCTACTCAATACACTCTAAGTGTACTAGTGTAATTATACAGTCAAGATAAACTGACACATAATTACACTACGACCTTCTAATGGTTTGTTCCTTTCCATTTTGGTCGTGAGCTACTGTTTATAATTTATAAGGTACTGATAATATCATCTTCTGCATGTGACACCACATACTATGTTATCTACAGTATAAATTAATTGAACAACTACAACTAAATGTAGACAATTTGACCAAATGTGATTCTTTATTCATAATGAATGTTTACAAAGCTTAGGCTTTCAGTATACACTCCAACAGTAAGATCGTAGTGGCAAGTACCTTTTGGGACAATTTAGGAGTTACTTATCAAAAGTAGGGATTCAATCCCAACTAACTGCACCTGGTACACCCCAACAGAATGGTGTAGTAAAAAGAAGGTATAAGGCTCTTATGGAATAATTAGATCGATGATGAGTCATTACCAAATTTTTTTTAAGGATATACACTGGAAACGGAAGTGAACATAATACCTTATAAGTCAGAACTCTCTACTCCCATAGAATTGCAGATTGGGTGTAAGTCTAGTCTGAAGCATATTCGGATTTGGGTGGTCTAGCACATGCAAAACACTGATAAAGTTGGACAGGAATTCACTTGTTTATGGGTTATCCTAGAGAAATGAAAGTAGGTTTATAGTCTGAAAAATCAGAAGGTCATTGTTAGCATCAATGACCGATTTTTAGAAAATGACTATGTAATAAACCACGTGCCCATAAGTAAATTTGTTCTTAAGGAAATAATAAAGGACATATCTAATCTAGTATCAACTGTACAAGATGAAATATCACAAGAAATTGCAACACGTATCACAATTGATACACAATTATAGACAGTGTCTAATCGTAGTGGGAGGGTTGTCAAAAAAAAAAAACCTAAAAGATTCATGTTTTGGGAGAGTCTTTTGGACTTGATCCCAAATGAACATGAGCCTGATCCCGGACATGTGATGAAGCACTCCAAGATAAAGATGCAGCATCTTGGCAAAGAGCAATAAATGCAGAATTAGAATATATGTACTCTAATAAAATCTGGAAGCTTGTAGAATTACCAGATGGTGTAAAAACCATTCGGTGAAAATAAATCTACAATAGGAAAAGATGAATAGACAGGAAGGTAGAAACTTTCAAAGTAAGGCTTGATGAAAAAGGAAACTTTTTCACTGATAGTCATGCTTAAGTCTATTCGGATTCTTTTATCTATTTGGCAAGTGGATGTCAAGACAGCATTCCTTAATTGGAAGTCTTGAAGAAAGCATCCATATAAAGCAACCAGAAGGGTTCATTGCAAAGGGCAAAGAGTATCTTGTGTGCAAGCTCAATCAGTCTATGGACTGAGGCAAAGCTTCAAGGTCTTGGAACATCCGGTTTATCAAAGTAATCCAGACCTATGGATTTATTTAGTAACCGGATAAGTCTTGTGTATATAAAAGGTGTGATGGAAACATGGTGGTATTTCTTGTACTATACGTAGATAACATTTTTGGTAGTTGGAAACAATATCAAAGTGTTGTCAGAAGTAAGGGTATGATTGTCCAAACAATTCGATATGAAGGACTTGGGAGAATGTATATATTCTTGGGATCAAAGGGATTGCAAGAAAAGAATATTTTACTTATCCTAAGCTTCATATATCGAAATAATCCTTGCTCATTTTAAGCATGCAAAACTCCAAGAAAGGTTTCTTACCTTTTAGGCATTGAGTAGCTTTATCTAAAGTGATGTCTCAAAGGACATCAAAGGAGATAAAGGAAATGAAGGCAGTTCTTTATGCTTCGGCTGTCGGAAGCCTAATGTATGCTATGCATGAGATCAGAAATCTGTTTTTCCAAGGGCATTGATAGCAGATATCAAAGTAACCCTTGACAAGGACATTGGACTGCAGTAAAGCATATATTGAAGTACCTTAGAGGCACTAGAAATTATATGCTAGCTTACAAGGCAGTTGATTTGGTCCCTGTGGGTTGCACGGATTTTGACTTCCAATCGGATAGGGACAATAGTAAGTCAACCTCGGGGTTTTGTGTTTACTTTAGGAGGTAAAGTCATAACTATGGAAGGTGATAAGCATAGGTGTTTTTCTGGACTCCACCATAGAAGTTGAGTATATGGCAAGCCCCTGAGGTAGTCACAAAAGTTGAATGATTCAATAACCTCAAGATAGACTTAGATATGATTTCTGGTTTGTCCAAAGATTATTACAATTTATTGTAATAATAGTGGTGCAGTAGCAAACTCGAAGAAACCATGAGTCTATAAGGCAAGTAAACACAATATAGCGCAAGTACCACCCAATACGAGAAATCATATAAACGAGGAGAAGTTGTTGTTGCCTAGATTGCATCAGATGATGACCTATAGATCTTTTCACTAAGGCCCTTAAGGCAAGAGCTTTTGATGGGCATGTTGAAGGGTTAGGAATCAGATGTATGACAGCAGATATGGCAGCTTAGTCTTTTAGTATAAGTGGGAGATTGTTAGGATGTATACTAAAAGTCTAGCTTTTGGTATAAATATTTATCTAGAAATAAGAATCACATTGGTCAAATGTCTACATTTATGATAAATGTAGTTGTTCAATTAATTTATATTGTAGATAACATGGTGTGTGGTGTCACACATAGAGGATCATGTTATCAGTACCTTATAAATTATAAACAGTGGCTCACGACCAAGATAGAAAGGAACAAACCATTGGAAGGTCGTAGTGTAATTAGGTATTAGTTTATCTTAACTATATAATTACACTAGTACACTTAGAGTGTATTGAGTAGGACCATTAGAGGTCGTTTCTTTTATACTAACTTTATAAAGGAACAAAGACCTCAGTTATTATGGAAGTGTGTACTCTTAATGCTAATATAATAACAAGCATATATATTTGATATTTATTTTTTTAATTTATCAATTGGTGAGATTTAGTTCGATAAATCAATAAGCCCGATAAGTTGGGAAATGATATCACTTATAGTGTGTGTTGTTGATTATAGAAAGAAACTGTGTCCTAGTAATCTAGGTTGAGAATGTCCCCAAGAGGAGCTCAAAAGGATTGTCATGTTAAACCCTGCAGGTGGACTTAGTCCGACATGACAATAAGGTTGAGTGGTACTATTCTTGAATAAGATATTAATTAAGTGAGTGTCAGTAGCTCATTTAATTAATGGGCATCCGATATCTTAAACACAGGGAGACTAACACACTCATAATAAAAATGAGCCCATAACATAATTTGGGATTGATGCGGTAGTTCAATAATAGTTCTTTAGTGGAATGAATTATTATTGATGAAATTAAGTTGTGTGTTCGGGGCGAATACAGGATGCTTAATTTCATCGGGAGACCAAAACCAATTCCTCCTCTCGGTCCCTATCGTAGCCTCTATCACTACAAAAAATAAAGGCTTCTGGGATAAATTTTGGGACGAATTTGAAAAAAAAATTCGTTGCAAAATATTTAGGGACAAAATTTGGGACGAAAATATTTTCGTCCCAAAATTATTGATGCCAACTTTTGGAACAAATATTTGTTCGTTGGAAATTTGGCAACGAATTTGGGGACAAAATTGGCGACGAATAATATTTTCGTCCCCAAATTCATTGCCAATTTTGCAACAAAAAACTCTATTTGTTCCAAAATACTATACAATTTTGCAACGAAAATTTATTTTGTTGCAAACTTAGCAACGAATTTAGGGACGAATTCGGGGATGAATTTAATTCTGTTGCCAAATCTGTCCCAAATTTGGCAACAAATTATATTTTCGTTGCCAAATTTGTTGCTAATTTTCATGACACATTGCAACGAATATTATTTTTGTTGCAAAATTTACAACGAATTTGGCAACGAAAATACTAATTTCATTTAAAAAATAAATATTCGTTCCAAATTTCGTCCCAAATACTGGAACAAATCTGCAGTTTTGTCCCAAATTCTGGGACAAATCCGCATATTCGTCCCAGAATCTGGGACGAAATTTGGAACAAAAATATTTTTATTGCAAAATTATCAATGGATAAGTTTGGGACAAATTATTTTCGTTGCCAAATTCGTTCCTAAATTAAAAAAAAAATCCAGCAACTATACATTTCTACAATAAATTCAAATAAATATATATAACAAATTCAAATAACAAAATATAAACTTTCAACACATCCTAATTAACAATATCACAAATAACACAATATATACATTCAACACATCCTATTTCAGATACATGTATTAATAATTAAAATCAAATCACAATACAATAAATTCAAAGTTCTCAACATTTTCTTCAAACAACTCCAAAATATTATACAAGTTCAACACTCAAATATTTATAAAGTCTAATAATCCAAGAAGTTAAACAAGGAGTTAATTTTAAAAAAAAAACTAAGATACATCAACTCATCTTCTTTCTCCACAAAAGCTTTCATCCCTATCAACTCTTCTCTTCCTGCATACAAACAAACGAATAAACCAGATCATATGTAACCAGAAAGATAATAACTTAAATTCTAACAATCTCACAATTCTAACAGTTTCATTTGTATCAAATTGTTATGATATACCATATTTCACCTTATCAAACAAGTTTTACAAATATTGTATTTCATCAAACATAGAGAGAATGAGATGTATTTTTAAAATTCCTATAATATGAAAATGTCTCAAATGAAGAAAGCACAAACTAATATATGAGCAATTAGTTGATACTAGTCTTTAAGTACTCATAGTTACTTGGTTGTTAGGCAAACTCTAATCATAATTTGGAATTTGAAGTAATAATGCAGTAATAGCAAATTTCAACAAATATATAAAAAGATTGATACCTTTATTTAACTTTTCAAATATAACTGATTTAAAAATAAATAAATATAATTAAAAGTATAACATGTTTAACTACGAGTGTGTTATTTAATACTTACTTTTTTCTCCGATACATATTTCGCCTCACCAATCCTGTTAAAAACAAATTAACAATATTAAATAAAATAAAAATTAGAAAAGTTAACATGACATGATTTAATGTATAAAACACTAATTATGAGATAAATAATCATCCGACATAATTAAAATCATGAAATAGCATCACCAGCATCATCGTTATTGATCCGGCGGATAGAACAGGGGGCCCCCGTTCTGAAGGGTCGCCGCCACGAGGAAATCAAAAGGCCAGGTTGACCGGGCGGCTGACCGGAGAAGGTTGGGTCGACCTCTCGGCCAGCCGGATAGGAGTCGGGATACCGGCGCTCGAACGAACAATAATGAGGGGCCGAGCGGAAGTCATGCTTGGCCGAAGATATAAAGTAACATAGCGCTAACAGTCCTTGCCTAGCACCCTACCGAAATCTCCCCAGCGTATCGATACCAACGGCAGGTCGGACTTGCCGTCCGACCGGCGCGTAAGATGAGGGCCGTCCGGACAGCACTCCCCGTCCAGCCTGCTGGACGGACCCACCGGCCTGTGGCAGGTAGAGAAAGACAAGAATATCTTATGACAGCTGTCAAGCCCTAGGGCTAGGCCATACTCCCAGTCTGACAGCTAGGTGTTCTCCTATCCCATCGAAGACGTGCTTGGACTGTAGCAGTATGGCGTCAGGTAAGCTTTCTGACAGACACATACCGAGGTGTGGGCTGCGGATACGTATGTGTCTCGGTGGACGTGCAGGAGCTCCTTCACCACTCTATATAAAGAGTCTCATACTTCGCCGGAGGTACACGTTCAAGACCTTTGGAGCTACTTTTTCCACCACTTGCTTACCTGACTTGAGCGTCGGAGGGTCGCCGCCGGGAACCCCTTCCCGGCCCTACTTCTGTGCAGGTTCACCGGAGGTTCATACGACTAGACGGAGGCCCACGTCATCGACTAGGAGAGCGTCACGTGCCCAGCGTCCGTTGGCTCAGCGATTCGGACAGGATCAGTTATCATCGTCGCCATCATCATCATCGTCACGCGGAGGAATCTGACTTAGAGCAGAGCTAAAAATTCCAATATAAGATAAAGTAAATTGCAAATTTGATTCATAAAAAGGAACTTTCAAAAACTTACCATTTTTCTTCAAATAGCTTGTAGAATAAGAGGAAAAAAAAATATTAGATGTCACCTCTAATGACCTGTAGGAACAAATACAGTGTATTGTTGGATCGAGACGCGCTAGAGGGGGGGTGAATAGCGCTCGTGGCTATTTTGATCGTATCGGAATCGTAAAACTATCAAAGTAAATATACGCAGCGGAAATAACGAATGCAATCACAGAGGGACACAAGAAGTTTTACTTCGTTCGGAGCCTAAGGCGACTCCTACTCGAAGGCCCGCGATCCTTGATCGCTTTCCGTGGGCAACAACTATAAGCTCGTAAAATGTACAATAAGATATTACAATTGAAAGAACTAAAACAAATTATACCGACAACAATAAAGTAGCAGAATCTGAAGCTCCGGGTTGTCGGGGACTTGTAACAGCACTTCTGGGTGTTTCTAGAGTAGCTTGTAGCGTAAGGATTGCTTGGAATTCGTTATACTGTTGTTGCTGCTCGAGACCCTTTATAAAGGGTGTCCAAGGCGCCTTAAAGCCCTTCAAGGCGCCTTAAACAGGCCGAGTCACCCGCGGAGATCAGCACAGACTTGGTCGAACTTCATCCAGTTCAAGGCGCCTTCAGCCTACCCAAGGCGCCTTCAACCTTCGACCCAAGGCGCCTTGAACTTCATCCAACCTTCTGCGCTGGCTTTTCCTGGTTCGCACCCGAGGCGCCTCCAAGCTCCATGGAGGCGCCTCGGACACTGTTCATCCGAGTTGTAACTTGCTCCTTTGTTCCTGCAAACTGTGTTAGTCCCACACATACCCTGCAACACAAAGTTAGCACAGAAACATAATGAATGATAATAATGAAAGTTTTGACAGCATTCGAACTATCCGGGTCTGACTTCAGGTTTCCCACCGGAAACCCTAGGTCGACCCGACGCCTACTGTTCCCACTACGGGGAACACGTCCTCACCTACTCCACTCAGGAGATTTACCTGTTGCTAGTGTGATCCTCCAGATCAACTGGACTTTTTCTCAGCACTCGATGCTTCCGGACTTTCTGCTGGACATCCGCTTCCCGGCTAGTCCAGTCTTTCACCTGGTTCGCGACACCAGGACTTTCCACCTAGGGTTACCACCCCCTAGGACTTTTGCCTGAAGCCATCGACCTGCCACGACTTTCCGCATAGGGTTACCACCCCCTATGACCTAGGGTTACCACCCCCAAGGGTTTTTCCCTTTGCCTAACCGCAGCTAGGACTTTTCTCCACCTAGGGTTACCACCCCCTAGGACCTAGGGTTACCACCCCCTAGGGTTTTTCACCTGCCTAACCGCAGTTAGGACTTTTCCTGAAATACTCATTCAACATGTTAGATCACAACACACCTTAACTTTGAGTCCTTTGCCATTATCAAAACTCAGGTTCGATCGTTAGATGCTTCCCGCACCAACAATCTCTCCCTTTTTGATTATGGCAACCCAGATTCAAAGTTAAGTAAAAAAAATGCATAAAAGGTTTTAAGTGAGCAAGCTTAAGTATATAAAATCAAATCAACGCCTAACTTAAGCTAACACTTAAACTTTTGAGTCAACCCGACATATTATTTGCGGTTGGTATGTGCGCAAGATACCAATCTTGTGCAAAAGAGTCACATTTAACCTATGTTAAAAGAATACTTAGGTACATTAAAGGTACTCTAAATATAGGACTCTGGTACCCTAGAACTTGCACCTTTGACCTTCTTGGCTATTCTGACTCGGATTACGCCGGATGCAAGTTAGATAGAAAAAGTACAAGTGGTAGTTGTCAATTTCTAGGACAATGCCTAGTAAGTTGGTCAAGTAGAAAGCAACATTGTGTGGCTTTGTCTACCACTGAAGCTGAATATATAGCCTTAGGTGAATGCACATCTCAATTGCTTTGGATGATGCACACTCTTAAAGACTATCAACTGAACTATCATAACACAAAAATCTCAATTGATAATATAAGTTCCATAAATTTAACAAAAAACCCAATTCATCACTCAAGGACTAAACATATAGAAGTGAAGCACCATTTTGTAAGGGATCATGTAGCTAAGGGTGATATTATACTCAACTATGTTGAGTCAAAATCAAATCAACGCCTAACTTAAGCTAACACTTAAACTTTTGTGAAGCTCCCCCTTAATACAGGGTTTCCTTTTTACTTTTAAAGTTTACTTTTGAATTTTCTTATTCTCCCCCTTTGCCTTTATCAAAAAATAAGCCAGTTTCAATTTTTCTTTTTGAAAAATAAATTAGACTAAAAAACAGGATAAGTGCTAAGTTGAAAAATAACTTTTCACCTAAAATTTTGAAAGTTGCTCTATGAACCACTTAGCTAAGCCTTTTGTGAAGCTAACACTTAACTTTGAAAGCCTTTTGCAAACATTGAACTTTGAAAATGTAGCTTAAGTGAAAAGTGACTTAGCTTAATTAAAAAAACTTGTTAATTTTTAAGTTGAAGAGAGAGAGTAGCTAAAATTTTAATTTAGATTATTTATTCAGTTGGTCTTTAAGTCCAAGCATGAGTCAAGTTAAATAGTAATCAAATTATCTAATTGGTGTTGATCAGGTATCAGAGCCCTAAAGTACAGGTAATCTTAATCTTAATATTTCCATTTCCTTTAGTTTGAGAGATACTTTTAGCTAAGATAAGGTTATTTTTGTCTTTAACAAGTGACTCAGCAAATTTTTGTGATATCACAACACTTTAAATACTTTAAATTTTAAGAATGTTTTGGAAAATACTTAGCATATTCAGCGAAACTTAGCATTTGAAAACAATTGCTTTGAGAGACTCTTAGCTAAATTCCCTTTTTGTCTTTAAAAAACTTTAAAAAGCACTTAGCTAAATTTGAAAATACTTAGCTATATATTCAGCTTAAAAATGATTGTCTTGAGAAAACTTCTTGCCAAATAGCTAAGTTTAGAGTATAATCTAACCAAGCTTAGTTAAAGAAGACTTGATTAAGTACTTAGCTTAAAGAGGTTTTACGTAAAGGCTTAGCTTTGAAAACATTCTAGAAGAGTTGTAATTTAACAGCCAGGTCATAAATAATTTTAGTTTTAAAGTTAAGTTAAAAATAACCTGAATTTTTGAAGATAAGTAAAAATAGTTTTTAATTTTGAGGTCAAGTTAAAAATTTTAAAGAAAAACTAATTTTCAAACCGACTCAAAATCACTCCCCCTTAATTAATGCCTTAATAAATTTTTGAGTTCAAGAGTCCAAGCATGAGAGGTAAAAAAAATATTTTCCTATCTTTCCATCTCACTCATTCTAGATTAACAAGCATGTTTAGCATATGAGTGAGCGTGAGATGGAGTTGTCTTTGTAAAACATAAGTTTTGAATTTCAAATAATTTTGAAATGAAGTTTTAACAGATTTTAAGATGATTTTTGAAATTTAGTTTTGAAAAGATTTTTAAAGTAATTTTTTGAAATTTAGTTTTGAAATTTTAAAATGATTTTGAAAAGATTTTGAAATTAAGTTTTGAAAAGATTTTAAAATGATTTTTGAAATTTAGTTTTGAAAAGATTTTTAAAGTAATTTTTGAAATTTAGTTTTGAAAAGATTTTAAAATGATTTTTGAAATTAAGTTTTGAAAGGATTTTAAAATAATTTTGAAATTAATTTTGAAAGATTTTTAAAATAATTTTGAAATGAATTTTCAAAAGAATTTTGAAAGATTTTTAAAATAATTTTGAAATGAATTTTGAAAGATTTTTAAAATAATTTTGAAATGAATTCTTTTAAAGATTTTTAAAATAATTTTGAAATGAATTTAAAAGATTTTTGAAATAATTTTGAAATTGAGTTTAAAAGAATTTTCAAATACTTTTGAAGTTAAGTTTAAAAGATTTTTGAAATAATTTTGAAATTAAGTTTAAAAGATTTTTAAAATAATTTTGAAGTTGAGTTTAAAAGAATTTTAAAATAATTTTGAAATTGAGTTTAAAAGAATTTTCAAATAATTTTGAAGTTAAGTTTAAAAGATTTTTGAAATAATTTTGAAATTGAGTTTAAAAGAATTTTGAAATAATTTTGAAATTAAGTTTAAAAGAATTTTGAAATAATTTTGAAATTGAGTTTAAAAGAATTTTCAAATAATTTTGAAGTTAAGTTTAAAAGATTTTTGAAATAATTTAGTTGAATTAACTAGTCATCTCACTCGATCTAAATTTTCAATCAGGGAACCCTATAATTGTTGTGAGATGAATTATGGTTGAATTTAAGGGTCTGATTTAACTTTGTGTTAGATTCAGGTTTAGCTTTGGGTTCAACAAGTAAGCATTCTTTGGATAAACTTCAGGGCTATGGTGAGTCACAAGGTACTCATTAAAGTAACCATGTCTTCGAGGTTTCCCAAATAGTCCTACCCATTGAACTTAATACTAATCCTTGGTCTAACTAGTTAGGATCCATTTAAGGGTAGCTTCGGTCAGTTCCACTTGGCCAAATACACCAGGTCGAAGCCATATCTTCCTAGACATGCGATGCCCAAGCTTCCCTAACGTACTATCATCCAAAAACTTCACCAGTATTGTGGGTCAAGTTAAACCTAGTCCGTTTTAATCTAACCTTAATTACTCTATCGAGTAATCTACTCTTGTTTTACCCATTTCGGGTAGATTAGGTTCAGTTACCCTATCGGGTAGTTCAGTTGGAGGTGCCAGCTAGTTTGGATCCTCCATCTAATTTTCAATTTTTTAATTTAATTTCAAATTTAAATTTAATTTTGAATTTCAAATTTTGAATTTTGAATTTTGAATTTGTAATTTAATTTCGAATTTTAAATTTAATTTTAATTTTATTTCATTAAGATCGTTTTTCTTTTAACTCCCCCTGGATCATTGCCTCGATATGGTCTATCGAGGTAGTAGACTTGATCCTTGGGGACCCAATATTGACCAAGTCCAACTTGATTGACCAAGTTGGACTTAGGTACCCATGCTTGGACTACCTTTCTATTATTTCTATTTAGTAAAGACAGATATGATTTATATTTTGTTTTGGTCTTAAATCCAAGTCCGGATTTGTTGTAACTGGCTCGCTGTTTTCCAAGAATTAGATCCAAATTCTTGGAACCCAAGGTGAACCGTTCCAACGTGTCCTTGAGTTCTTTAATTTGAGTTTTCAAATTAGAATTTTCTTCCTCAAGTTGTTGGACTTGAGTCGAACTTCCAATTTGAACTGGCTCAGTTAAAGCACTTAAGTCAGTCGCTTCCTTAAGGGCTGTTACCTCCTTTTGGAGTGACTTAACCCGGACGTTGGATTTAGCCAACTTCTTTAATAAGTAAGGAATTAAATTTTCTGAATCATCTAAGCTAATACTTGAAATTAGAGCACTTACAGTGAGTTTGGGTCCTTCGGAAACGGATACGGATCCGTGGCTTCGCTCGGACTCGGTATCTGACTCGTTCTCGGTTTCGGATTCGAACTCCAACTCGATTCGGCCACGGATGCTAGTACTGGTAGAGCAAGGAAACTCGTCTGCTCTTCTCGTCGGATTCGTCTCATGACTCGGACCATGTTGCCTTCATCTTTCTAGCTTCCTGTGTTATGCTTGTACCTGCAACCAACGCAATACCTTCCTCGGCCAGAGTAGTATCAGTCTGCTCATGTAATTCAAATAATTTATCATGCTTACTTGTGTCTGACATACCTTCGTGTAACTGAATCAGATTCTCCCATAGCTCCTTGGCGCTTGAGAACGTGCCGGCGCGATTCAGCTCCTTATTCGTTAAGCCGCACTGAATTGTATACGTTGCTTTTGCGTTTGCCTCTACCTTTTGATAAGGTTCGCGTCCCAGTTCTCGTACGGTAGTGGTATGCCGACGTCGTCAGTTGGTATTTCAAGCCCGGTCTTAGTGATCATCCAGACATCGAACTCGGTTTGTAGGTACGACTCCATTCGGCCTTTCCAGTAGCCGAAGTCTTCACCAGAGAAGAGCGGTGGTCGAGTGGTGCTATAGCCTTCTTGGAGAGCCATTGAATCTTGCACAAAAAGTGAGCAAAAACTTGTCCCAGGACTTAATCCTAGATTAGTAGTGTGGTAGAAAGCTAGAAATAAAAATTTACGAGTTTCTAGAAAAAATGATAAAATAATAATAAAATAAAAATATTGTTAAAAAATATTTAAAAAATATTATTTCAAATTTGGCCAAATTCGATATTTCGTTAATCCCAATCAATTGTGAAAATATGAAAATGAATTTTTTGAAAAAAATTTGGAGGGAAAAAAAATGAAAGGCGTAAATAGACGAAAAAGCCACAAAAGAAATGCTTGAATGGTGGTTTCACCTATTCGAAGCGACCCCGCTCTGATACCAATTGTTGGATCGAGACGCGCTAGAGGGGGGGGTGAATAGCGCTCGTGGCTATTTTGATCGTATCGGAATCGTAAAACTATCAAAGTAAATATACACAGCGGAAATAACGAATGCAATCACAGAGGGACACAAGAAGTTTTACTTCGTTCGGAGCCTAAGGCGACTCCTACTCGAAGGCCCGTGATCCTTGATCGCTTTCCGTGGACAACAACTATAAGCTCGTAAAATGTACAATAAGATATTACAATTGAAAGAACTAAAACAAATTATACCGACAACAATAAAGTAGCAGAATCTGAAGCTCCGGGTTGTCGGGGACTTGTAACAGCACTTCTGGGTGTTTCTAGAGCAGCTTGTAGCGTAAGGATTGCTTGGAATTCATTATACTGTTGTTGCTGCTCGAGACCCTTTATAAAGGGTGTCCAAGGCGCCTTAAAGTCCTTCAAGGCGCCTTAAACAGGCCGAGTCACCCGCGGAGATCAGCACAGACTTGGTCGAACTTCATCCAGTTCAAGGCGCCTTCAGCCTACCCAAGGCGCCTTCAACCTTCGACCCAAGGCGCCTTGAACTTCATCTAAGGCGCCTCCAACCTTCTGCTTTGTACCCGAGGCGCCTCCAAGCTCCATGGAGGCGCCTCGGACACTGTTCATCCGAGTTGTAACTTGCTCCTTTGTTCCTGCAAACTGTGTTAGTCCCAAACACATACCCTGCAACACAAAGTTAGCACAGAAACATAATGAATGATAATAATGAAAGTTTTGACAGCATTCGAACTGTCCGGGTCTGACTTCAGGTTTCCCACCGGAAACCCTAGGTCGACCCGACGCCTACTGTTCCCTCTATGGGGAACACGTCCTCACCTACTCCACTCAGGAGATTTACCTGTTGCCAGTGTGATCCTCCAGATCAACTGGACTTTTGCTCAGCACTCGACGCTTCCGGACTTTCTGCTGGACATCCGCTTCCCGGCTAGTCCAGTCTTTCACCTGGTTCGCGACACCAGGACTTTCCACCTAGGGTTACCACCCCCTAGGACTTTTGCATGAAGCCATCGACCTGCCACGACTTTCCGCATAGGGTTACCACCCCCTATGACCTAGGGTTACCACCCCCTAGGGTTTTTCCCTTTGCCTAACCGCAGCTAGGATTTTTCTCCACCTAGGGTTACCACCCCCTAGGACCTAGGGTTACCACCCCCTAGGGTTTTTCACCTGCCTAACCGCAGTTAGGACTTTTCCTGAAATACTCATTCAACATGTTAGATCACAACACACCTTAACTTTGAGTCCTTTGCCATTATCAAAACTCAGGTTCGATCGTTAGATGCTTCCCGCACCAACATGTATTAACTGATAAAATAAATAAAATTATAACTGAGACAGTATATAAAAAACTCAGTGAGATATAAGTTTGGTAAGTTTGCATATTAAAGATAGGCTAGAATACCACGAGGAAGATCTACAAAAGTGCTTTATGATATGAGTGTCTCCAACTACACCGAGCGAGACCTGCACAAACAAAATTACAAATTTAGTCAATACCTTAACATAATAAATCATTTGTACTTTTTCACTAACATTTTAGTCTCTCTAAACTTTATTCTTTTAGCAGCTATAAATGTTATTTTTTTGGCCATGAATGATGATCAATTTCAGTAGACGACTCTTGTTGATAAGCCGAACCCACAAAATCAAGCCAACTATCATTCTACTTAGGAGATAAGATGAGAAATCAGAGGCGTAATTTGATGGAAAGCACAAATTCAATGCATGAATAAATTACTGAGACTTAGCAAGTCCAAATTCTTACCGTTCAAAGAAATAACATAAAATGTTGACCTAAAATGAGTTGATTGAATCAAGGTTACAAAATCAATCATCATTATAACTGGATAAGCATACAAACAGCGGATAAGTACTGTATTGAATTGGTGAGTTCGGGCCGCCGGAGAGGTGGCCCCCGTACCCGCATCGACCACGGCGGCGGCGGCGGCCGTTCCATCGAGGAGAGCAGGTGCGGGAAGCAATGCCGGCGCCATGTGCTAGTCGACGGGTGCAAAGCCGACCTCAGCAACGCCCGTGAATATCACCGGCGGCACAAGGTCTGCGAGGTCCATTCCAAGACGCCCATGCGCCCGGGCGGCAGCCCGCGCATCATCAGCGGCGACACGGCGCCAGCGCCACACAGCGCGGCAAGGAGCGCCCAAGCGCGGCCACGCACTGCCAAGCGTGGCCGGCACGGCGCCGCGCACAGATGAGAGGGGAGAGGGGAGAGGGGAAAGGGGAGAGGGATTACCTGCGCCGGTGCAGGAGAAGGATTCCGCCACCGCTGGAGAAGGATTCAGCCGCCTTCTCTGCAGGAGAAGGATTCCGCCACCGCTGGAGAAGGATTCAGCCGCCGCTGCGAGAAGGAGATCGGGTAGAGAGCATATGTGGGATTAAGGGATATAGGGTTTTTTAGAAACAAAAATATTTTGTTGTCATTTTTGTCCCTACTTTTGGGACGAATTCTTGGATTCGTCCCAAATTTTGGAACGAATCCAGGATTCGTCCCAGATTTAAGAAAATTAAAAAATAAAAAAAATTTAATCGGAGGCACTAAATATGGACTTAGAGATGTCGGAATTTCATGAAACAAGTTTCTATGGATTCCTAATTTTTTACTAATCTCAAAAATATCCTTATCCATAATTTTAACATATTATATTGAATGTGGTGACTTTTTTATTAATCATTAGGTCATATTCGTGTTAAAAAATCACCACACTCAATATATTAGGTTAAAATTCAGGATTAGGATATTTTTATGATCAGGAGAAAATTATGAACGCATAGAAACTTATTTCATTAAATTCTAAGATTTCTAGGTCCATATTTAGGCATTTCGAATGATATTTATTTTATTTTTTCATTTTTTTAATTCTGGGACGAATCCTGGATTCGTCCCAGATTTTGGGACAAATTTCTGGATTCGTCCCAGATTTTGGGACGAATTCCAGGATTCGTCCCAGATTTTGGGACAAATCCAGGATTCATCCCAAATTTAAAAAAATTAAAAAATAAATGAAAAATTAATCGGAGGCACTAAATATAGACATAGAGATGTCAAAATTTCATGAAACAAGTTTTTATGGGTTCCTAATTTTGTAATAATCATAAATATATCCTCATTCATAATTTTAACCTAATATATTTAGTGTAGTGATTTTTTAAACCAAATTTCATTAAATTCAAGTTAAAAAATCACAACACTCAAAATATTAGGGTAAAATTATAGATGAGGACATTTTTACAATCAGGAGAAAATTAGAAACTTATAGAATCTTGTTTCATGAAATTCTGACATCTGTAGGTATATATTTAGAGTTTTAGACACATATTCAAACATACGTTAAATGCTAACATACTTAATTAACACTAAACTATCTATGTTTCACTAAATATGGACCTAAAAATGTCAGAATTTCATGAAACAAATTTCTATGGGTTCCTAATTTTTTTGTGATGTTAAAAATATCCTCATCCATAATTTTAACATATTATATTGACTGTGGTGAATTTTTTATTAAGCATTCAGTCATATTCGTGTTAAAAAATCACCACACTCAATATATTAGGTTAAAATTCAGAATTAGTATATTTTTATAATCAGGAGAAAATTATGAACGCATAGAAACTTGTTTCATTAAATTCCGAGATCTCTAGGTTCATATTTAGGCCTTCGGAATGATATTTATTTTATTTTTTATTTTTTTTTAAATCTGGGACGAATCCTGGATTCGTCCCAGATTTTGGGACGAATTCCTGGATTCGTCCCAAATTTTGGGACGAATCCAGGATTCGTCCCAAATTTAAAAAAATTAAAAAATAAAAGAAAAATTAATCGGAGGCACTAAATATGGACCTAGAGATGTCGGAATTTCATGAAACAAGTTTCTATGGATTCCTAATTTTTTCCTAATCTAAAAAATATCCTTATCCATAATTTTAACATATTATATTGACTGTGGTGAATTTTTTATTAATCATTAGGTCATATTCATGTTAAAATATCACCACACTCAATATATTAGGTTAAAATTCAGGATTAGGATATTTTTATGATCAGGAGAAAATTATGAATACATAGAAACTTATTTCATTAAATTCCGATATCTGTAGGTCCATATTTAGGCCTTCCGAATGATATTTATTTTATTTTTTAATTTTTTTAATTCTGGGACGAATCCTGGATTCGTCCCAGATTTTGGGACGAATTCCAGGATTCGTCTCAGATTTAAGAAAATTTAAAAATAAAAGAAAAATTAATCGGAGACACTAAATATGGACCTAGAGATGTCGGAATTTCATGAAACAAGTTTCTATATGTTCCTAATTTTTTTTGGATGTTAAAAATATCCTCATCCATAATTTTAACATATTATATTGAGTGTGGTGAATTTTTTATTAAGCATTAGGTCATATTCATGTTAAAAAATCACCTCACTCAATATATTAGGTTAAAATTCAGGATTATGATATTTTTATGATCAGGAGAAAATTATGAACGCATAGAAACTTATTTCATTAAATTCTGAGATCTCTATGTCCATATTTAGGCCTTCCGAATGATATTTATTTTATTTTTTATTTTTTTTTAAATCTGGGACGAATCCTGGATTCGTCCCAGATTTTGGGACGAATTCCAGGATTCGTCCCAGATTTTGGCACGAATCTTGGATTCGTCCCAGATTTAAGAAAATTAAAAAATAAAAGAAAAATTAATCGGAGGCATTAAATATGGACCTAGAGATGTCGGAATTTTATGAAACAAGTTTCTATGGATTCCTAATTTTTCCCTAATCTTAAAAATATCCTTATCCATAATTTTAACATATTATATTGATTGTGGTGAATTTTTTATTAAGCATTATGTCATATTCGTGTTAAAAATCATCACACTCAATATATTAGGTTAAAATTCAGGATTAGGATATTTTTATGATCAGGAGAAAATTATGAACACATAGAAAACTTGTTTCATTAAATTCTGAGATTTCTAGGTCCATATTTAGGCCTTCTGAATGATATTTATTTTATTTTTTTTTAATTTTTTTAAATCTGGGACGAATCCTGGATTCGTCCCAGATTTTAAAAAAATTAAAAATAAAAGAAAAATTATTCGGAGACACTAAATATGGACCTAGAGATGTCGAAATTTCATGAAACAAGTTTCTATGGGTTCCTAATTTTCTCCTGATCTTTAAAATATACTCATCCATAATTTTAACATATTATATTGACTGTGGTGAATTTTTTATTAAGCATTAGGTCATATTCATGTTAAAAAATCACCACACTCAATATATTAGGTTAAAATTCTGGATTAGGATATTTTATGATCAGGAGAAAATTATGAACGCATAGAAATTTGTTTGATTAAATTCTGAGATCTCTAGGTCCATATTTAGG
Organism: Zingiber officinale; assembly: GCF_018446385.1. Lineage (NCBI taxonomy): Eukaryota > Viridiplantae > Streptophyta > Magnoliopsida > Zingiberales > Zingiberaceae > Zingiber > Zingiber officinale. Next base: position 27,322,218 of record NC_056000.1, on the reverse strand, counting down.
CTTTCCGAATAATATTTATTTTATTTTTTAATTTTTTTAAATCTGGGACGAATCCGGGATTCGTCCCAGATTTTGGGACGAATTCCTGGATTCGTCCCTGATTTTTGGGACGATTCTGGATTCGTCCCAGATTCTGGAATGAATCCAGAATTCGTCCCAGATTCTGGAATGAATCCAGAATTCGTCCCAGAATTTGGGACGAATCCTAGATTCGTCCCAGATTCTGGAACTAATTTTACAACAAAAATAGTGTTTGTTGGCAATTTGCGATGAAATTTTTTTGTTGTAGATTTCGTTTCTAATTTGGGTCAAATTTTATATTTGTTGCCAAAATTGTTGCAATTTTGGGATGAAAAATTTTCGTCCCAAACTTTCATCCCTAAATTATTATTTTTTTGTAAATTATATATATAAAGTCTTATATCCATCTAAGTCCATCTTCTAGTTCTAGTCCGTGTTGTTGGCGTTGCTATCCAAGGGTGTTTCATGTTGTTCTGGTCAACGTGAATAACAAGTTCATTCTTGGATTGCTGTGAGATGCCGTTTGTTTAAAACAAGAACAGCAACTCCAAGTTGCCTCACGTTATTAGCTTGCTTGCAAATTGAATCAACGTGAGAAGTGCTTGACAACTAAGTTAACATGAGAAGTTTTAAACCAACTCATGTTTTTTTTTTTGCTTGATTGCAAATTATATCAACGTGAGAAACTTTGCTGATGTGTCACATGGAATTAAGAGGAGAATAAGTTTTAATCTTTCTTGTTGTGGAGATATTTTTTAAAGAAGATTTTAATTTTGATAAAACATTATCCTTGTTTATAAATCATCCACATGTTTAAAGAGAGATTTTAATTTATAAGTTTCCTTTTTACAAATCATCATGAAGGGATAAATTGTTAGAGAAATTTTATTTTTAAAATTTCCGGAAACAAATTAGGAAGGTTTTAATTCTTGATTGAATTAAATTTCCTTTGCTTAGATTATTGTGGCCGGCCATGTTGATTAATAAAAGAGAAATTGATTTTATATCAATTAAATTTATTTTTCATGGCAAAGGAATTAAGAAAGTTTTTATTAAAATTTCCTTATTTGCCAAGACCCAGGATTATAAAAAAGGGGGTAGAGGTGTCTTCATGATATAACTCTATTCTATTTTCTCCCTCTTTTTCTTCCTTGGTGTGGCCGACCATCCTCTCCTCCTCTCTTCTCTTTGATGGCCGAACCTCATCCTTCTTGTGGAGATTCATATGGTGGCCGGATCAAGTTTAGAGAAGAAGAAGAAGGAGGAGAGAAAGAAAGCTTTGTTTCTAGCATCCCTTGGAGCATGGTGGTAGTGGCCGAACCTCTTCATCCTAGGAGAAGTTTTGATGGCCGAAACTTGCAAGGAAGAAGAAGGTGCTTGGTGGTTCTCATCTCGAAAGATCGTTGCCCACACAACGTCCGAGGTTAGAAGAGGAATACGATAGAAGATCAAGAGGTCGTTAAAGTTTGCAAAAGAAAAGGTATACTAGTATTTTATTTCCGCATCATACTAGTTTTATCTTCATGTAAAAATACCAAATACAAGAGGCATGCGATTCTAGTATTTTGAATTTTATTTCGATGTTGTGTTCTTTTATTTTTCTTTTCCTTGTGATTTGATTGTTCTTTTCGGTTGACCTAAAGTTATTTAAGGAAATTAAATATTAGCTTTCCTTAAAAGGCTTTGTCTAGGCGGTGGTGGTTGTTCCCATATCCAAGAAGGCCATGTGCCTCGCCATGCAGTCTTGAAAGCCGATTTTGGAAATTAATATTTAATGAAATTAATAACCTAGGTGATTTGAATCGAACGTGTTAAGTTCCGCAGGAGATCCAAGTCTAAACCTAAAAGAACAAATAGATTAAATTTTGGATCAAACGTGTTAAGTTCCGCAGGCGATCCAAGTTTAATTTAAAAAAACACATGGTAGGTAGGATAAGGTTCAGACCTTTGTACAAAATTTTTGTACAGTGGAACCATTAGGTTTTTCGAGTAGCAACCAACAGAACCAAGAGGATTAGATTCATTTGATGAATCAAATTGGATTAAGAGTAATCCTAATTGGGCTAATTGAGTTGGACTCAAGTTGATTCATGTGTTCAATGAGTCTAATTTAGATTATGACTCATTGAATCAATTTAATTAAATGAATTAGATTGATTATATTAAATTGCCTTGAATTAAATGGTTGGATTAGATCAACCATGAGATAGATTAAGTCAAGTTTTACTTGACTTGAGAGGAAGATGAAGAGTCAAGTTTGACTTGACTTTATGCCACCTCATTGGTGAGTTGGCATTAAGTGGACCAATGATGATGCTCCACATCATCATGGTTACTTAAGTGAAGTGTCACCTCATGGGAGTTACCAAGAGTTGTGACTCTTGGTATCCCATGGAGGTTACAAACCACTTAATTAGATGAAAAGAGTTTCATTTTGCAAGAGTAACTCTCATTCAAGTGATCTTCCTCCTCCTAAGCTCTCTTCTTGCTCCTTCCCTTCTCTTAGTCGTGGGTTTCAAGCAAGGGAGAAGAAAGGAGAGTGAATCTAATCCAAGAAGAAAGGTTAGTGAAAGTCACATAGAGATTTTAGAGGAGTGTGTTCTCTTCTTTTCCTTTCTTCTTCTTCCAATCCTACCCGAGAGCCCTAGAGAGTGCTAGCACACTTGTGGTGCTCTCTTCTCCATCCTTGTGTGTTAGAGAACACATCTTGTTCGTGTGGATACTTCTAGAGGATTGTCTACGTTGACAATCACGAGATCCGGCGTACCTTGGACAAGCGGGAACGCGAAGGGCTTCGCTTCAAAGGTATAACCTTTACTTCATATAGATCTAGGAGTAGATCTAAGTTGTAAACTCATACTCGTAAATTTTAAAATCTATCCTTCGCACGAGATCCAGTGGCATGGGTGATTCGGGGTTTCCGCGACGCGAAAACGCAGTTTTCACGACCCGAAAAAACCCAACAGTGGTATCAGAGCCACGCGCGGAGCTTGTACGAGTTTAGTTTTTGTTTTTATGACAAAAATTCAGTTCTGTGATATTCTGTAATTTTATGGTTTTTAGAGTTTTTATGAGTATTTTTCTCGTAGAAGCGAAGCACAAGTGTTTCGACACTTGTAGGCTTCGACTACCGAGAAGAATTTTCCAAAACGGCAAAGTTTCGCCCCAAAATTTTCTGGGACAGCGGGCTTAGGCGCTATTAGATCGCAAAGGAACCCTCGCGATGGTTAGATCGTGGGTAGGGGCGCTGCCCCTGGCCCCGCAAGGGGATTCGTTCCGCGATTGCGCCCGAAAACGCTAAACGGGACCGCCGGGAAAATTTTACTCATAAAATTGTAAAAATTATTAAAAAAATTATAGAAAATTATGAAAATATATAATTTTGAATTATATATTAATTTTGTGATAGTCATGGCCCAAAAAGACCCAATGTGATTGGATTTGTGTTGTAATTCATAATACGGCTTGCGTGTCGTCATGTGATGTGTGTGCTGTATTTTGATTCGCGACTTGCGCGTCGTGCCTTCTATTTTATTCTTGTTGTAAATTAGATTTAGACTCAAATGTAACTCGAGTTTCTAAAATTATAATGTACAAAAATTGGAGCGGTGGAAGATCCACTCGAGACGGAGTTACAAGAAGGCGCGAGCAACATAAGGTGGTCAAAAGGAAGGAGCTTGAGAAGATATTGACCTTAGGTTGACCATCCAATCTTTCATTGGCTTGAGAAGATCGTAGTAGGGCCATGACATAATCACAAAATTATTTGATTAATTATTTAATTAATTGTTTTGTGTGTATGTGATGCATGCTAGTTAATTAAGTAATTAATTAGTGCCTTACGATTAGATTAGATCTAAGTCGTGCACATAATGCACCCTTCGATTAGATTAGATCTATCGAGTATATGATACGCATCATCGTTTAGATTAGATCTAAATCACGTCAACTCGTAATGCCTACCATGCCGTGATACCTACCACTAGCTCAATCGCATGTTGTTGTTGAATCTGCCAAAGCAGAGTAACACATACTATCTTGGTAGGGTATGGAGGGACAATCTTGGTCCCGCCTATCAACGCATGGGTGAGTACAACTCAATTAGATTGAGTATTCCTAGTTAACTCGGTTGGATCGAGTATAACTATAGGCATTCTTCCAACGGTTGGAAAGATAGGTCAAAATCACATATATATTAACTCTTGGGCGTATTAGCCAAAGCTAACTCGAGTTTTAATATAAATGTGGATTTTGATCCTATAAACAAGAGTTGCATAGAGATGTAATTGATAATCATTACCTACCGATCATACTAAGTCTTGGGCGTATTAGCCAAAGCTAACTCAAGGGTTAGTATGATGTGGATCTTGTCCCACATGAATTATAGAATTCAATGGGAGCATCATTTAGTTAAAGGCCTAATTAAATGATTAAGAATATGATATTTATTTCTACATTTATTTCTGTTGTAGATTACCATGACGTCGAATACGAACACCTTCTCTCTGCGATCTGTCCTTAAGAAGGACAAGCTCAATGGAGCAAATTTCCTGGACTGGTACAGGAACCTAAGAATAGTTCTCACCCAAGAACGTAAATTGTACGTTCTGTAGCATCCCATTCCGGAGGCTCCTCCTGCCACTGCCACGCGAGCAGACCGAGATGCTTACAAGAAGCATCAAGATGACGCATTAGATGTGTCCTATCTTATGCTCGCGACCATGAACTCTGAGCTTCAGAAGCAACATGAGTTGATGGGCGCTTACGATATGGTTGAACATCTTTGTCACCTATATCAAGGACAAGCAAGGCACTGGAAGAGGAACTCCAAAGAATACCTGGAAGATCTTACGAAGAAGAGAAATAAGATTTCTACTTCAGGTATACATGTTATAGAAGTCAATCTCTCTATTTCTTCATCGTGGGTATTAGATACCGGATGTGCTTCGCACATATGTACTAATGTACAAGCGCTGAGAAATAGCAGGGCATTGACGAAGGGTGAGATAGACCTACGAGTAGGCAATGGAGCACGGGTTGCTGCTATTACTGTAGGAACTTACCATCTATCTCTGCCCTCTGGGTTTGTACTAGAATTAGATGATTGTTGTTATGTGCCTGCTTTAACTAAGAACATTATATCTATTTCTTGTTTGGACAAGAAAGGTTTTTCGTTTATAATAAAGAAAAAATGTTGTTCCGTCTATTTAAATGAAATGTTCTATTGTAGTGCACCTCTGATAAACGGACTCTATATTCTAGACCTTGAGAGCCCTATCTATAACATAAATACCAAGAGGTTCAAGTCAAATGACCTGAACCAAACCTGTCTCTGGCACCGTCGCTTAGGTCATATAAATGACAAGCGCTTATCCCAGCTCCATAAGGATGGTTTGCTGGACTCATTTGATTTTGAATCATATGAGATATACGAGTCATGCCTACGAGACAAGATGACCAAGACTCCCTTTAGTGGGCATAGCGAGAGAGCAACTGATTTGTTAGGACTCATACATAATGATGTATATGGCCCTTTCAATGTTGCTACTAGAGGCGGTTATAGATACTTCATCACATTTACTAATGACTTCAATAGATATGATTATGTGTACTTGATGACACATAAGTCTGAATCCTTTGAAAAGTTCAAAGAATTCAAGAATGAAGTACAGAACCAGCTTGGCAAGAGTATTAAGATACTTCGATCCGATCGAGGTGGAGAATACCTTAGCCATGAGTTTCGTGACTACCTAGCTGAGTGTGGTATTCTATCCCAACTCACTCCTCCTGGAACACAACAGTGGAATGGTGTATCCGAAAGGAGGAATCGTACCCTATTAGATATGGTACGATCTATGATGAGTCACACAGATCTTCCGACATACCTTTGGGGCTATGCTCTAGACACGGCAGCTTTTATACTCAACCGAATTCCATCCAAGGCCGTGATAAAGACACCATATAGAATATGGACTGGGAGAGATGCCCAGGCGTCTTTCATGAGGATTTGGGGTTGTGAGGCTTACGTTCGACGTCAAGTCTCAGACAAATTAGGACCCAAATCTGACAAGTGCTACTTTATTGGATATCCCAAGGAAACTAAGGGATATTACTTCTATATTCCCAGTCAGCACAAGGTAGTTGTGGCAAAGACTGGGGTCTTTCTAGAAAGGGACTTTGTTTCTAGAAAAACTAGTAGGAGCGCGTTCGATCTTGAAGAAGTTCAAGATGCGAACAATAGCACTGATGCCTCAATGGAAATTGAACTAGAACCACAAAGTGTTGTGGATGATGATGTTCCACAAAGAGTTGAGGAACAACAACCAGTTCAAGTAGACATACCTCTTCGCAGGTCTGATAGGGTACGTCGTCAGCCTGAGAGATACTCATTTCTCTTGTCTTACCATGATGACGTTATGCTCATAGAGGATGAACCTACCACCTATCAAGAAGCTGTGATGAGACCAGATTCCGAGAAATGGCTAGAAGCCATGAGATCCGAGATGGAATCCATGTACACCAACCAAGTATGGACTTTGGTTGATCCACCTGAAGGGGTAAAACCCATTGGGTGCAAGTGGGTCTTTAAGAGAAAGACTGACATGGATGGACTTATCTATAAGGGTCGCTTGGTAGCTAAAGTTTTCAAGCAGATTCATGGTATTGACTATGATGAGACCTTTTCTCCAGTAGCGATGTTTAAGTCCATTCGGATCATGCTTGCTATTGCAGCCTACCATGCCTATGAGATATGGCAGATGGATGTCAAAATCGTGTTTCTGAATGGAAACTTACTTGAGGATGTGTACATGACACAACCTGAGGGTTTTGTAGATCCACAGCATACTAGTAGAGTATGCAAGCTGCATAGGTCCATTTATGGACTAAAGCAAGCTTCTCGGAGCTGGAATCTTCGATTCGATGATGAAATCAAACAGTTTGGTTTCATCAAGAACGAAGATGAACCTTGTGTCTACAAGAAGGTTGTAGGGGACATAGTTGTCTTCCTCATATTGTATGTGGATGACATACTGCTCATTGGGAAGGACATCCTTATGCTTCAGTCTGTCAAGACATGGCTAGGGAGTTGCTTCTCAATGAAGGACTTAGGTGAGGCATCCCGCATTTTAGGGATACAGATCTATAGAGATAGATCTAAGAGATTGTTTGACCTAAGTCAGAGTACATACATTGACAAGGTACTCCTTCGGTTTGCCATGCAGAACTCCAAGAAGGGATTTCTGCCGATGTCACATGGCATGACTCTTTCGAAGACTCAAGGTCCCTCTTCTAGAGAGGAGAGAGACCGCATGGATCAGATCCCTTATGCCTCAGCCATAGGATCGATCATATACGCCATGCTATGTACTCGACCTGATGTCTCGTATGCTTTGAGCATGACGAGCAGATACCAGTCAGATCCAGGTGAAAGTCACTGGATAGAGGTCAAGAATATTCTTAAGTACTTAAGAAAGACTAAAGAATATTTCTTGATATATGGAGGTAATGATGAGCTAGCTGTAAAGGGTTACAGTGATGCTAGCTTCCAGACCGACCAGGATGACTATAGATCGCAGTCGGGGTTCGTGTTTTGCATTAATGGTGGTGCTGTGAGCTGGAAGAGTTCGAAGCAGGACACAGTAGCTGATTCTACGACAGAGGCCGAGTATATTGCTGCATCAGAGGCAGCAAAGGAGGCAGTTTGGATTCGCAAGTTCATCACTGAACTTGGGGTGGTTCCTAGCATTGCTGACCCTATTGAGCTCTATTGTGACAACAATGGAGCTATAGCACAGGCAAAGGAACCTCGCTCACACCAGCGGACCAAACACATACTACGGCGCTTCCATCTCATTCGAGAGATCATCGAGAGAGGAGATGTGAAGATTTGCAGAGTACCTACAGAGGCTAACATCGCAGATCCCTTGACCAAGACTTTGGCACAGAGGAAGCATGATGGTCACACTAGGTCATTAGGGCTTAGAGACTACACTGATTTGCACTAGTGCTAGTGGGAGATTGTTAGCTAGAGCCCTAGAGCCAATCATTTGATGATTGTATTTTGGACTTGTTGTATCATATTCTATATAAATAAAGGCATTTGGTTTTTAGTTATTATACTTACTTGTATTGGTGCTAAATAAACTAAGTATAATAACGTCCTTTAGTAGAAGGTTCTCACCTATATCAATCGGTTAGTTGAACCGATAGTGAGATGATATAGGGAACACTACTCTTAATCATTCCTAGTCGAGTATTAACATTTAGGGATAATGTTAATGCAATAAGACTAGCATGTAGGTCAACTCGATGACTTGATCTCACAAGTCATGGATATAGAGATATCAAATTGACACATGGGTATACATTGGAGAATGTATACTGAATGACCCGCCATAAGAAAGTATCATGGATCGTTATATGAGTGTCATATACTTTCTCATGTGGCTATTAGTATGACTACTAGTCCTTAGACCTGAAGTCACCATGGTTTCCTACATAAGGAGTTATGTACTTTAGTTTCGTCAAACGTCACCCGTAACTGGGTGGACTATAAAGGCGATTACTGGGTATGTAACAAATTATGCGGAGGGATGTGAGTGATGTAGATGGGATCTATCCCTCCTATATGACGGGAGAGACATCGGTATTCTTGATAGAGTGAGACCACGAAGTGCATGGTCATGCCCAAATGAGTCAATATGAGATATTGAGCTCATTTGATTGAGTGAGTCTACTTGGAGTTCAAGATTTAGATTGATTAGAGGATGACACGGTCTATGCCTCACATTGATCAATCTAGATGTCTAGGATAAAAGGACACTTGTCATATATTGTGAGGAGTCACAATTAGTAGTCACAAGGTGATGTTGGATCTCAACATTCTTGTAACTTGGGTAGTAATGATGTATTGCTAGATACCGCTCATTACTTATGTTTCTAAATGAGTTTAGGGGCATTGCCAACGTTACAAGAACCTATTGGGTCACACACAAAGAACAAGTGGATGGAGATTAGGTTCATATGATGAACCAAGAGGATTAGATTCATTTGATGAATCAAATTGGATTAAGAGTAATCCTAATTGGGCTAATTGAGTTGGACTCAAGTTGATTCATGTGTTCAATGAGTCTAATTTAGATTATGACTCATTGAATCAATTTAATTAAATGAATTAGATTCATTATATTAAATTGGCTTGAATTAAATGGTTGGATTAGATCAACCATGAGAGAGATTAAGTCAAGTTTGACTTGACTTGAGAGGAAGATGAAGAGTCAAGTTTGACTTGACTTTATGTCACCTCATTGGTGAGTTGGCATTAAGTGGACCAATGATGATGCTCCACATCATCCTGGTTACTTAAGTGAAGTGCCACCTCATGTGAGTTACCAAGAGTTGTGACTCTTAGTATCCCATGGAGGCTACAAACCACTTAATTAGATGAAAAGAGTTTCATTTTGCAAGAGTAACTCTCATTCAAGTGATCTTCCTCCTCCTAAGCTCTCTTCTTGCTCCTTCTCTTCTCTTGGTCGTGGGTTTCAAGCAAGGGAGAAGAAAGGAGAGTGAATCTAATCCAAGAAGAAAGGTTAGTGAAAGTCATATAGAGATTTTAGAGGAGTGTGTTCTCTTCTTTTCCTTTCTTCTTCTTCCAATCCTACCCGAGAGCCCTAGAGAGTGCTAGCACACTTGTGGTGCTCTCTTCTCCATCCTTGTGTGTTAGAGAACACATCTTGTTCGTGTGGATACTTCTAGAGGATTGTCTACATTGACAATCACGAGATCCGGCATATCTTGGACGAGCGGGATTCGCGAAGGGCACGCATCGAAGGTATAAAATGTTTTTCCTTTGTAGATCTACTGTAGATCATAGTTTGAAACACGTACTCGTATTTTCGAAAGTTTTCTTCGCACGGATCCAATGGCTAGGGGGTTTCGGGGTTTCCGCGACGCGAAAAAGTGGTTTTCGCGGCCCGAAAAACCCAACACGTCGAAGATTCAAAAGTCTGGTATCCGACCGGTGTCAACATCTCGACATCCCGCAGAGCGACCTCGGCCCAATCAGCCCTGAGCGGCCGACGCCACATAACGGAGGTTATCTATCTTCCAACTAAGGAATGGCATGAGTCGGACGACGCTGAATCTCGAGCCCCCGAGCACCAGATAATCATTTAGGGGTCGCTCCCACAAATATGGGCAAACACACGAGCCCGTGTAGCGGTCATGCCTCCGGGGGCGCTCGCGGACAGTCATACCCAGATGTCCACTAGGGTAAGTGTTTTGTATGTTATTAATGTATCTCTGATCTATGCTTATATTTTCCTAATTCCTTGCAGTATTGGGTAAAGAGCATGGTCATATGCCAAAGGCTTATTTTTCTAGAGCAGGAAGTTAAGCAGCTGAGGATGTCGAGTGACTAATCATCTGCTTCTCAGGCACAGCTAAAGCAAATGAATGCTGAGATGGCTTAACTAAGAGCCGATCTGGCTAAAAGCGTCGAGCAGCTGGAGGCAGAGAAGGGAAAAAACGCTGAACATGCCAACCAATTAGCTCGGCTTAATAAACAAGCTAGCACCTTTTAATCCAAAATCCATTCGGCCAACACTAGGAAATTCCGGGCTATTGAAGATCTGGAGATCAAAAACAAAGAGTTTTGGGTGTTGACCCAGAACTTGAAGGACGCTGAAGCTGCCCTAAAAGCAGAGCGGGACAGATGGTTGGTCGAGCAGACTGCCCCGAAAACCCAACTCGTTGCAAAAGATGAGGAGCTGGCAGCGCTCAAGGCAGAGTTGGACGCCTCCTGAACGGCCTTAGAGACTTATCAGGAGGCCAAGTCAAGTAGGTTTGAGCTCATGAAGTGATCCTACATCCGCTCGGATGCTTTTAATGACAAAGTCACCAATTGGGCACTTCGTCTGTTCGACCTGGCGATTGAAGGGACGTTCAACCAACTTAGAGAAGGAGGCTACGTCCCCGCCGCTCTATCAAGCAAGGTTATCAGTCGGGACAAGCTTACTGAGTCACTGCCTGATGATGTCTTAAATTATCTAGAGTGAGCCTGTTGAGAGTTTTGCCTCTGTAAAAAATTTTGAAGTTTCACTGAATGTTTATCCATCCGAATAACCTTTATATTCTTCTAGTATTTTAATTTTTTGACTCAATTTTCAAGAATCGCGTAAACTAAGTGTGGCCTCATGTTTCTTTTGATCGGTAACGACTTATCTACTTAGTCGATCGATCCATTTTGTTTTCAAGGTTGTCGCTTGACCGTTATAGCGTAGACATAGGTTTAAGGTTACCGCTCGAACGCTAACGAAGATAGGGGTTTAAAGTCGCCGCTCGATCGTTGATGGAGATAGGGGTTTAAGGTCGTCGCTCGACAGTTGATGGAGACAAGGATTTAAGGTCGTCGCTCGACCGCTAATGAAGATAGGAGTTTAAGGTCGCCGCTCAACCATTGATGGAGATAGGGGTTTAAGGTCGCCGCTCGACTGTTGACGAAGATAGAGGTTTAAGGTCGTTGCTCGACCGCTAATGAAGACAAGGGTTAAAGGTCGTCATTCGACCGCTGACGAAGATAATGGTTTAAGGTCGTTGCTCAACCATTGACGGAGACAGGGTTTAAGGTCACCGCTCAACCGTTGAGGGAGACAGTGGTTTAAGGTCGTCGCTCGACCATTGATGGAGACAGGGGTTTAAGGTCGCCGCTCGACCGTTGACAAAGATAGGGGTTTAAGGTCGCCGCTCGACCGCTGATGAAGATAAGGATTTAAGGTGGTCGCTCGACCGCTGACGAAGACAAGAGTTTAAGATCACTGCTCGAACGTTGAGGAAGACATGGGTTTAAGATCCCCGCTCGACCGTTGACGAAGACAGGAGTTTAAGGTTGACGCTTGACCGCTGATGAAGATAGGGGTTTAAGGTCGCCGCTCAGCTATTGATTGAGACAGAGGTTTAAGGTCATCGTTCGACCATTGATGGAGATAGGGGTTTAAGGTCACCGCTCGACCGCTGACAAAGACAAGGATTTAAGGTTGTCGCTTGACCGCTAACGAAAATAAGGGTTTAAGGTTGCCGCTTAACCATTGATGGAGAATAAACTACTGCTCGACTTTTAACTTGGCCTGGTCGACCCAGGAGTCTGGAAAGCTTTGGTTTTTATTCATGTTGGCCCTACATCCAGAAGGCATATGCACAAGTACATTTATATTTGCTCATGCACCTTACCCAGGCCTGTAGGATTAGAGATGATTCGTGCTCCATGGTCGCTCGAGTCATCTTCCATTTTCGTCTTCCAATTAATAGGCCCCTGAGCGGAGTTTCTGTACGACATTGTAAGGTCCCACCCATGGTGCCTCGAGTTTGGTGACGTCGCCGATCGGCTTGATTTTCTTCCACACTAGATCACTGACCTGGAAGGACCTCGGGATCACCTTCCTATTGCAGTTTTGCCTCATCCACTATCAGTAAGTTGTCAGTCGCACGACCGCTTTATCTCGCACTTCATCCACCAAGTCGAGCTTTATTAATCTTCGCTCGCCATTTCCCTCGTCGTAGAGTCGCACCTGGTCGGATTCTACTCCAACCTCTAGAGGAATCACCACTTCTCCTTCGTACATCGGTGGGAATGGTGTTACTGTTGGTTGCTACTCAGAATATCGCACTGGTTCCCCTGTACAAAAATTTTGTACAAGTCCCGAACCATTCCTAACAACCTATTGTGTTTTTTAGAAATTAAATTTGGAATCACAAACAAAACTTAACATTATTGGTTCCAAATTCAACTTATCTGTTCTTAGAGGTTTAGACTTGGATCGCAAATGATGCTTAACATTATTAATCCAAATCCACCCATGTTACAAATTCGATTAAATATTTATTTCAGAGATCGGCTTCCAGGTTAAACATGGCGAGGCACTAGGCCTTCTTGGGTATGGGATCATCCACCACTTCCTAGACAAAGCCTTTTAACGAAATTCAATATTTAATCTCCTTATAGCAACCCTAGGTTTAACCATTAAGAACAATCGAATCGCAAGATCGAAAAACAAAAGAAACATAAGATCGAATCATAAATTTGAAATCTAGAATTGTTAGCCTCTTGTATTTGGTATTTCAAAATCCATACAAAGAAAACTAGTATGATGCGGAACAAGACAACTAGTTATACCTTTCTTTGTAGCTTATAGACCTCACGATCTTCTATCGTATTCCTCTTTTTATCTCGGACGTCGTGTGGGTGATGATCTACCGAGATAAGAATCCACCCAAGCCTCCTTCTTCTCCTTGCAAGTTTCGGCCACTAACAATCTCCTAGAGATGAAGAACTTATGCCACCAACCAAGCTCCAAGGGATACTAAGAAACAATGCCTCATATCTCTCCTTCTCCAAGAAAAATCTGGCCACCAAAAATCTCCTAGAGACTAGATGCTGTCGGCCACCAAAGAAGAAGAGAAGAGGAAGAGCAATGGAAGAGGGCCGGCCACACTAAGGAAGAGAAGAGAGGAAATAATAGATTAGGTTGTAAGGTGAGGCACCTCTACCCTCTCTTTTATATTCCTTGGTCTTGGCAAATAAGGAAAGTTTTAAACATAATTAAAACTTCCTTATTTTCCTTGCCAATGGCTAATAAGGAAAATTTAATTAAAATTTCCTCTTAACCCATCTTGTGGTCGGCCCCTACAAGTCCTCCAAACAAGGAAACTTTTAAACACAAAATTAAAACTTCCTAATTTGTTTCCAGAAATTTTTAAAATAAAAATTTCTCTTTTAAAAATTCCCTTCATGGTGGTTATAAAAGGAAACTTTTATAAATTAAAATCTCTCTATTAAAACATGTGAATGATTAAAAAAGGAAAGTTTTATCCAAAATTAAAATATTCCTTTTAACTACAAATAAGGAAAGATATCAAACGTTTCTCTTAATCCTTTGTAGAAACTATAAAAGGAAAATTTTAATTTTAAAACACTCTTTTAAATCATGGCTTCCACATAAGGAAAGATTTTAAAATTAAAATCCCTTTTATTTTTATTGTGGTCGGCCACCTACTTGGGCTCTAAACTAGGGCCGACCACCACTTGAACCCATCTCTCCTTGGTTTGGCCGGCCCTAGCTTGGGCTCCAAGCTAGGCTTGGCCGGCAGTGGGTAAGAAGTTGGGTTTAGGTGGGTATAAGACTTTATAAATAAGAGGCTACGACAGAGACCGAGAGGAAGAATTGATTTTGGTCTCCCGATGAACTTGAGCTTCCCGTGTTCACCCCGAACACCCTACTCGAATTCATCAATAATAACTCATACCACTAAAGAGTTATTATTGAACTACCGCACCAATCTCATATTACTATATGGGCTCCTTCTTATAATGAGTGTGTTCGTCTCCCTGTGTTTAAGATATTGAATGCCCATTAATTAAATGAGTTACTGACAACTCACTTAATTAATATCTAGCTCCAAAAGTAGTACCACTCAACCTTATCGTCATGTCGGACTAAGTCCACCTGCAGGATTTACATGACAATCCTTATGAGCTCCTCAAGGGGACATCATCAACCTAGATTACTATGACACAGTTTCATTCTATAATCAACAACACACCATATAAATAATATCATTTCTCAACTTATCGGGCCTATTGATTTAACGAGATAAATCACACCCTTTGATAAATTAAAGAAATAAATATTAAGTATATGTGCTTGTTATTATATCATGATTAAGAGTACACACTTCTATAATAACAAAGATATTGTTATTTTATATAGTTAGTATAAAAAGATTCTACCTCAAATGGTCCTACTCAATACACTCAGAGTGTACTAGTGTAATTTTATAGTCAAGATAAACTAATACCAAATTACACTACAACTATTCCAATGGTTTGTTTCTTTCCATTTTAGTCGTGAGCTACTATTTATAACTTATAAGGAACTGATAACATGATCTTCTATGTGTGACACCATACACCATGTTATCTACAATATAAATTAATTGAACAAC
Organism: Zingiber officinale; assembly: GCF_018446385.1. Taxonomy (NCBI): domain Eukaryota; kingdom Viridiplantae; phylum Streptophyta; class Magnoliopsida; order Zingiberales; family Zingiberaceae; genus Zingiber; species Zingiber officinale. The sequence goes on along the minus strand of NC_056000.1, from coordinate 27,307,197 downwards.
TACACTTAGCATATAAATGTAGACATTTGACCAATGCGATTTTTTATTTCAAAATAAATGTTTATAAAAGCTAGACTTTTAGTATACACTTTAACAGTTACGGCGGTCGCCTCCTTTGGTGTCGTGCTGAAGTCCCTTTTTTTGTTTTACTGGTCGAGCATCCGATCAGACGTGTAGCTTGTGCTGAGCCACACTTGGCGAAATGCCAAAAAGCTCATGTGTCGCCCAAGTGAACACATCATGATTTTGTCTGAGGCAGGCTACCAGCTCCACCTTTTTCTCACCCTCTAGATCGACAACGATGAACGTAGTTGCTTCCAGGTGGTTAGGGTGGATCTGAACTTATTCTCTCTCTTCGTAGACCAGCGTCGGGGGGGGGGGGGGTAATTATGGCGTTCACCTCCAGGCGAGGTGTCTTCCAAGCAGCTCGTGCTTCCATTCTGACCATCTCGATGTAACAACGTTGAGCGACCAACTGATCTCCTTTGACTTCTCCTACTTTACCGTCCACCTGGAATTTGACCTTCTGGCAGTAGGTGGGCACCACCACTAGAAACTCATTGAGTATCGATCGACCTAAAATGACCTTATAGGTCGAGGGCGCATCTACCACTATGAAATTTGTGGTCCTTGTCCGCTTCAGGGGTTCTTCTTCGAGTGAGATGACCAACTTGATCTAGCTGATCGGCAAAACTTCGTTGCCCGTGAAGTTGTAGAGCAGAGTCATCAATTGCAGCAGTTTACTCCGATCAATTTCCAATTGATCAAATGCCTTCCTGTATATGATATTTACCAAGCTCCCTGTATCAATAAAAGTGTGATGGGCTGTATAATTGGCAATTACGGCTCAGATGATTAATGCATCATCGTGGGGGACCTCCATGTTGGAGGATCTTGGGGCCGGCTAGAAGAGGGGTTGGATAGACGGCACCCCCAAATTATCACTTCCTACACTATTGTTAGCTTACGCAGCGGAATACAAATAAAAACAAACAAGCTAAACTAAATACAAGACAAAGAAAGGAAATGCAAACCGCTAACACGTTCGTTTACGTGGTTCAGAGATAACTTGCTCCTACTCCACGGCGTGTCCGTAAGGTGGACGATCCCTCAATCCGTCGGTGGATTAGTCCCCGGCAAACTCCGGCTAGCTCAACCTCCTTGTGGGTGGAGAAACCTCACCACAACACTCACCAAAAGCACTTGGACACAAGGGAACCTTTGAGCATTTAGTGACTACTAATTAGGCTTTAACCAAGTCTAATTTCGTCAGGTTGACCGGCCATCCCAAGCTCCCTCTTATAGAGCTTGGGGAAATCAGCCTTGCTGATTTGCCCATTACCAGTCGATTGGTCCTTGCACTAGTCGACTGGTGCCAACCCAACGTCTCTCTCAACGGCTATCTATCAGTCGAATGGTCCCTGGACCAGTCGACTGGTCCCAGCCGTTTTGGGCACAGAAAGCTTCTGTGCTCACCACCAGTCGACTGGTTCCAGTACCAGTCGACTGGTACAACCCTAAACTTAGGGTTTCCCATCCCGAGTACATTTCTCTCGCACTCGGACCCTCACGACTCACTTGACTTTTCTTTGCAACCTTGACCTCTAGCCTTCAAGCCTACTTCCTTTGGCTCTCGTCCCTCGGATGCATCCAAGCCCGCGGCTCGTCCCCAATGCCATCCTTCGCGTATGCCTCGAAGTCGCTTCCCTCGGCCCTTGTCCTTGTCCACGGTCCCTCGGATGCTCCATCCTTCACCGGACCCGAAGCCGTCAACCTGAGTCACATGTGTCACCTGCAATCCTGCACAACTCAAGTACACATATCAAATAACGAGGGTAAACCTAACTTAAACCCTTTGCCCAAACACCAAAACACATGGTCCCGCGGACCATTGGGATTGCTCCAACAATCTCCCCCTTTTTGGTGTTTGGCAATACGTTTAAGTTAAGGAAAACAAATAGCAAATAAACATGCTAATAACAATGGACTTACGATGCCAAGGCTACACACTTGGACTTACTCCGCCGAATGGACTTACGATGCCAAGGCTACACACTTGGACTTACACCGCCAAATAGACTTACATTGCCAAGGCTACACACTTGGCAACCGCCGAATGGACTTACATTGCCAAGGCTACACACTTGGCAACCGCCGAAACAATGCACCAAGCATTGGAACCTATCACAAGGCTCCCCCTACACCTAAGTTCCCCATTGAGCTAGGATTTTATCACAGGGCTTTTTAAGAACCTATCCCAAGGCTCCCCCTACGCAAAGGCACTAAAGGTTTTCCCAACTAAACCTTAATTCTCCCCCTTTGCCTAACATCCAAAAAGTTCTCCAACAATATCCCAATTGTTGAAAATTTCTCATCCAAACTGACCCTAAACTCATGTATTAATTCCCCTTAGATCCCATACATCTAAGTGAGTTGACACGGTCAAGAACAGTGCTGAAAAACACTTTCAAGCTGATATCAGTCGACTGCCCCAAGTACCAGTCGACTGACCCCTTCGACACAACCTTACAGAACCATTCTGTGGTCGAAAAACACTGTTACCAGTCGACTGGTATCGGCACCAGTCGACTGGTATCGACAAAATGAGCTTACAGAGACATTCTGTGCTCAAAAACATTGTTACCAGTCGACTGGTATCTGTACCAGTCGACTGGTACCCTATTTCTGAAAAAATCAGCCTTTTCAGGCCAACTTCAGAAATACACCAGAAATTCCCTAGACCTCCAAAAATTCCCAAATTTTGTGTAGAGGTCTATTATACCATTGTCTACCTGGGAAAAATATATTAAAAAATATATCTATCACCAATCCCAAGATTGAAACAAAATCCAAAACTAGCTAAATGGTTCAATTGAACCTTGACCTAAAGTCCTAGTTTTGACTTCTTCTTGATGTATTTGCCCATACTAACCCACAATGCATCCCTAGCATTGGTTTACATGGCATCTATACATCCAAAACCAATTATCATGCAAAATGACCCCAATGTCATATTTCCTTGCATGAAACATAATCCATGTGTGCCAAATCCTTAAGTTTGAGACTCAAGTCCGTCTCTAAACCATTTGGCACACTCCATGGCTCCTCTAGACCCCCAAGTAGAACCCACCTGAGATCCATTGGCCATGGGTCCCAAATTGACTCTTGGAGCTCCCCCTAGAGCTCTTTACCTTAGTCACCTCCCTAGGTGACTCATCTATTGTGACCAAACCACAATTATGTCCCTTAGAAGATCTCCTTATCTTCTTGACCTTGGACACATCATCCTTGCCATAATCATATGCAACCCTAGCATATTTCTTTTTATTGGCCTTGGATGACTCTCCCTTGCCCTTATCATGTGTCACCCTAGCACATGGTCTCCTTTTGAGCTTGGAGGGACTAGATCGGTATCCCAAGCCCGATCTATCATTGTTGGGTTTTTGGCTACCCAACACCATACTTAATCCCTTAGATCCAATAGTGAATCTCTTAAAGAATTTCTCTAATTGATCAAGCTTTGCCTTCAAAGCTTGATTTTCCCTTTCTAGGTTCCTAAACCTAGAGTCAACATGTCTACCATGGACATTCCTAGACCTACCCTTTCTAGGCATGTGTCTCCCCTTCTTGGGATTAATGCCTTGGTTCTCTATTACCTTCTTCTCCTTAGGTAATGAGAATTTAACTTTCCTAGGTCTATCATGCATAGGTCTCCTATGGTTATGCTTGATATTTACCCTATTCCTATCATGATATTTAAATCCAAAATTTTGCATGGGTAAATAATGAGAATTATTCCTAGCATGCATGGAGGAATGAAAATTTGAATTGCATTTCAAATTAGGGTATACCTCCCTTACCCTTGAAGCTCCCCCTTGACTTGAGCTCTTCTTCTTTTTCTTCTCTTTCTCCCATTTCTTTAATTGCGCAAGCTTCTTGATCTCTCCCTTCTTGGGGCATTTTGTGTGGTAGTGGCCCTTCTCTCCACACGTGAAGCATATAATGCGCATTTTCCTTCTTTGGGCTTCTTCATTCCTACAACCCTTGTTAGTGTCTAAAATAACTTGATTGGGTTTAGGAGTTACCTTCTTCTTACCCAATAGACACCTACTCTTGTAGTGCCCCTTCTCATTGTACCCGAAGCACACAATGTGAATTTTTGAATTTGCTTCGGTGGAGGTGCTCACTAGGTTGACTTCTTCCAAGATTTCTTCTTCATTCATCTTGGACTCTTCTTCAACCCTTGAGGATGTTGATGATGCCTCATCTTCCTTCTCCTCCTCGGATGTTGAGTGTGACTCAACTTCCGTTTGCTCCTCCTCAACTTGAGCAATTAAACCCATCTCCTTGGGTTCCTCTTCTTTTTGTGTAGGTTTAGGTTCTTCCCGTAGAACCATCTTCAATTTGCTCCACAAATCATGGGCGTTCTTATATTCACCTACACCACTTATCATGTTAGAAGGCAAAATTTCAATCAACATTGATATTACCTTTGAATTTGCCTCCGATCGTGTGGTTTGCTCTTCCGTCCAACGTCGTGGTTGGAGTCTTTTTCCTTTCTTGTCTTTCGGGACTTCAAACGGTTCTTTGACCACCATCATGGTGTCTCAATCCGTGTTGAAGAAAACCTCCATCCTCATCATCCAATACGTGATGTCCCCAAGGCTTCCTCCTTCAAATTTTGGAGGGACAATAGACCCGGCCATCTTGTGCTTCCTTGGCGGTTAGTCCAATGGAGAGCGTCCTCGCTCTGATACCACTTGTTGGAGGATCGGTGGCCGGCTTGAAGGGGGGTTGGATAGACGGCACCCCCAAATTATCACTTCCTACACTATTGTTAGCTTGCGCAGCGGAATACAAATAAAAACAAACAAGCTAAACTAAATACAAGACAAAGAAAGGAAATGCAAACCGCTAACACGTTCGTTTACGTGGTTCGGAGATAACTTGCTCCTACTCCACGGCGTGTCCGTAAGGTGGACGATCCCTCAATCCGTCGGTGGATTAGTCCCCGGCAAACTCCGGCTAGCTCAACCTCCTTGTGGGTGGAGAAACCTCACCACAACACTCACCAAAAGCACTTGGACACAAGGGAACCTTTGAGCATTTAGTGACTACTAATTAGGCTTTAACCAAGTCTAATTTCGTCAGGTTGACCGGCCATCCCAAGCTCCCTCTTATAGAGCTTGGGGAAATCAGCCTTGCTGATTTGACCGTTACCAGTCGACTGGTGCCAACCCAACGTCTCTCTCAACGGCTATCTATCAGTCGACTGGTCCCTGGACCAGTCGACTGGTCCCAGCCGTTTTGGGCACAGAAAGCTTCTGTGCTCACCACCAGTCGACTGGTACAACCCTAAACTTAGGGTTTCCCATCCCGAGTACATTTCTCTCGCACTCGGACCCTCACGACTCACTTGACTCTTCTTTGCAGCCTTGACCTCTAGCCTTCAAGCCTACTTCCTTTGGCTCTCGTCCCTCGGATGCATCCAAGCCCGCGGCTCGTCCCCAATGTCATCCTTCGCGTATGCCTCGAAGTCGCTTCCCTCGGCCCTTGTCCTTGCTGCCTTGTCCACGGTCCCTCGGATGCTCCATCCTTCACCGGACCCGAAGCCGTCAACCTGAGTCACATGTGTCACCTATAGTCCTGCACAACTCAAGTACACATATCAAATAACGAGGGTAAACCTAACTTAAACCCTTTGCCCAAACACCAAAACACATGGTCCCACGGACCATTTGGATTGCTCCAACACTCCACTCCCTCCAAATCCTTAGGCCTGAAGCTAATCTCGAGTCCCTCAGCTTTCTCCTTGCTGCAGCCAACGACGTGGATCTCGAGCCGCCGCACATGCAACTTCCTTGCTCGGTTAGAATCTCCACCAGTCGACCCGCCGGTGATTATTCCTATCTCCCCCCAAGCGGCGTTACTTCAATTCTCTTCTTCCCTTGTGGGCAGTCTGGTCCGTTTAGAGGAGGCGCGAGCAGGGATTCGGTCCCTTTGTGGTTGTTGGTGGCGTGACCTTGTCGTCCTTTCCAAATTCCTTCATTTTGCAGATTGCTTCAGTGACGTCGATCTAGAAGTGGCAATCATCAATAGTATCCATGCAAAACCGACCTGCTAGCTGCCAGGTCGTAGCAGTACCTGGTGTTGTGCGTTGTCAACTGGTGGAAGGTGCAAAACATCGGTGCCCACCTCTTGCTTCTTGGATAAGCGACCGCCACTTGTTGTATGACATGTAGCCGAGTCTCCTGGTATGGAGTGTTGGAGTAATCCTGATGCTCCGTGCGACCATGTGTTTTGGTGTTTGGGCAAAGGGTTTAAGTTAAATTCACCCTTGTATTTGATATGTGTATATGAGTGTGCAGGTTTGCAGGATACACATATGACTCAGGTTGATGGCTTCTGGTCCGATGAAGGATGGAGCATCCGAGAGACCGTGGACAAGGCAGTAAGGACAAGGGCCGAGGTAAGCGACTTCGAGGCATACGCGAAGGATGACATTGGGACGAGCCATGGGCTTAGGTGCATCCGAGGGATGAGAGCAAAAGAAAGTAGGCTTGAAGGCAAGAGGTCAAAGATGCAACGAAGAGTCAAGTGAGTCGTATGGGTGAGGGTCCGAGTGCTGAGAGATTATACTCGGGTACTAGTCGACTGGTATAGTCGACTAGACAGTCGACTGGGAGCGAACAGAATGCTTTTGTTCGCTTGACCAGTGTGGAGCAATCGACTGATACTTTTACCAGTGGACTGATACTGATGGTTTTGGCAGTCTACTGATAGGCAGGATTTTCCAACCCGTGGCCTATATAACGAAGGCTTGGAAGCTTGGTTAGGACTAACGAAATTGGACTTGGTTAAAGTCTAATTAGTGGTGTACTAGTGCTCAAGGTTTCCCTTGTGCCCAAGAGGTCTTGGTGAGTTTGTAGCGAGGTTTCTCCACCCACAAGGAGGTTTGAGCTAGCCGGAGTTTTCGGGGACTAATCCATCGACGGATTGAGGGATCAACCACCTTACGGACAACCATGGAGTAGGAGCAAGCTATCTCCAAACCATGTTACATCGACGTGTATTGGTTTGCATTTTCTTTCTTAGTTTTTGTATTTCCTTTAGTGTTTAGCTTGTTTGTTTTGTGTTATTCTGCTGCGCGAGCTAACATCCGTAGGAAACTATCGATTTAGGGACACAACTATTCAACCCCCTTCTACCCAGCACCGATCCCCTACAAGTGGTATCAGAGCGAGTACACTCTCCATTGGACTAACCGCCAAGGAAGTAAGGATGACCGGTGATATGGGTTAGGTTTTAAGGGTCTTCAGATGAGGAAAGAAAAGGAAGAAAGAGTCAAAGGAGGTAGGCCAATAACAGCCGAAACATACTTTCAGAACAAAGGTAGGCTAATATCGGTCGATACATGCCTGCCGTATGAAGGTACGTCAATATTAGTCGGGACATGCCTTCAGAACAAAAGTAAACCAATATCGGTCGATACATGCTTGCCGTATGAAGGTAAGCTAATAACGACCGATACATACTCCAAAGCAAAGATAGACCAATATCGGTCGATACATGCCTGCCGAACGAAGGTAGGCCAATATCGGTCGATACATGCTTGCCGTATGAAGGTAAGCCAATAACGATCGATACATACTCCAAAGCAAAGATAGACCAATATCGGTCGATACATGCTTGCCGAACGAAGGTAGGCCAATATCGGTCGATACATGCCTGCCGAACGAAGGTAGGCCAATATCGGTCGATACATGCCTGCCGAACGAAGGTAGGCCAATATCGGTCGATACATGCCTGCCGTATGAAGATAAGCCAATAACGACCGATACATATTCCAGAGCAAAGATAGACCAATATCGGTCAAGAGGGTTCTTTCACGCAAAGAACCCACATAGTTCCTTCAATGAATACCTTAGAAACATGTTGAATAAAATATTATTTTTTAACACAACAAAGATACAAATAGAAGTCACATGAAGAAGAATCATACATGAATATATCGAATAGAATAATTCATGATAGAGAATATATATTTTGGCGAGAAATATGCTTTCAGCTTGTCTTGCAGGCGCTAAGCGACAAAGAAGGTACATCTGGAGTACAAAAAAGATTCCTTAAAAATTATCTTCCGCAAGGGCGCAGCTGACGTCATCTCATAACGAACTCTAACAAACCGGGGTCCACTTCATGACTACGGAGGTTACATAAAGTGGTATAAAAGAGGGAATCCTCTCCGTTGGCTAGGTAAGTTGAGACCATTGTGTACTTTCACAACCCTAATTTTCTGGCTACTGTTCATCTTCTTTTCTTCTTTCCTTGACATCAAAAGAGATCACTGACTTGAGCGTCGGAGGGCCTAGCCAGGGATTCCCACCCCGGTCTTAGGTCACTGACGATAGCGTTGGTTGGTCTCTTGTGCGCAGGGAGTCGCAGGAGCTTTGGGAGTTCGATTTTCCCCTATCTGGATGGGGATTTCTTCCTACTTATCAGATTTCCTTCTGTGATTCTGGTTTTCTTTCGATCCGCTTTGGGTTTCTCGGGTCAAAGTTCTACCGGCGTTATTCCTCACTCAGTACGGTGGATCTCTTTCTTCCAGATCTCCGTCGCGGTTAGCTTCTCAGACAGGATCAAATTTGGCGCCGTCTGTGGAACTTCACCTGAATCTGAGACTACGTGATGGAAGAAGCTGGGAAGTCGAACCTACTTACTATCAGTCGTGAGGATTTGGATCTCCTCATTAATTCTCATGTTCAGAAAGCCCTACAACAACAGCAGCAACAACTACAAGCTCATACTGAGGCCACTCTGCCGATGGCTCATCATCCGGCGATATCAACTACTGAACCTCGGAAAGGAAAGGAGACAGAAGAAGAAGAACATTTATATTTTCCTCCAGCTACTGTTTCTCCAACCAGGCGCCCACGAGCCTTCCTTCACACTCCCTTAGATCCAGGGGGTAAGAAGCCTGTATTCCAAGAGTCCTTTGGCGAGGTACCGGACAAAGAGAAGCGTAAAGTCAAAATGATAACTAGTGATAGTTCACCAGAAAAGGTCATCTCCCCATTTTCATAAAGTGTATTAGATGACCCACTTCCTAAGCGATATCAGAATCTTCAAATTGGAGAATATACCGGAACCACAGATCTGGAAGATCACTTGTTGAAACTAGTGATAGTTCAATTTGTTTCTTTGATGAAAGTCAAGCAAGATAAATATTGACACAGGAAATAAATATGGTTCATACAAATTGATAAGTATCAGGAGAAGCCTCCTTTCTATTTTTCAAGTAGTAAGATAAGGGGAAATCCTAAAGGCCTATTCAGCACACCCAAGGAATTACAAGCCAACATAAGGTTAGCCCAAATATTATATTATACTTTTGTATGAAACAAAGTCGATCAGGAAAAACCTATGAAGTAACCCGGACGGACCTTCATAGGAGAAAACCGAAGACTATAAACCAAGAAAGATCAAAGTCGATCGGGAAAATCCTATGAAGTAACCCGGACGGACCTTCGTAGGAGAAAACCGGAGACTATAAACCAAGAAAGATCAAAGTCGATCGGGAAAATCCTATGAAGTAACCCGGACGGACCTTCATAGGGGAAAAATCGGAGACTATAAACCAAGACAGATCAAAGTCGATCGGGAAAATCCTATGAAGTAACCCGGACGGACCTTCATAGGGGAAAAACCGGAGACTATAAACCAAGACAGATCAAAGTCGATCGGGAAAATCCTATGAAGTAACCCGGACGGGCCTTCATAGGAAAAACCGGAGACTATAAACCAAGACAGATCAAAGTCGATCGGGAAAACCCTATGAAGTAACCCGGACGGGCCTTCATAGGAGAAAAACCGGAGACTATAAACCAAGACAGATCAAAGTCGATCGGGAAAATCCTATGAAGTAACCCGGACGGGCCTTCATAGGGGAAAAACCGGAGACTATAAACCAAGAAAGATCAAAGTCGATCGGGAAAATTCTATGAAGTAACCCGGACGGGCCTCCATAGGAAGAACCGGAGACTCTAAACTATTCCAGAGAAAAAGTCGATCGGGAAAATCCTATGAAATAACCCGGACGGACCTTCATAGGGGAAAAACCGGAGACTATAAACCAAGACAGATCAAAGTCGATCGGGAAAATCCTATGAAGTAACCCGGACGGGCCTTCATAGGAAAAACCGGAGACTATAAACCAAGACAGATCAAAGTCGATCGGGAAAATCCTATGAAGTAACCCGGACGGGCCTTCATAGGAGAAAAACCGGAGACTATAAACCAAGATAAATCAAAGTCGATCGGGAAAATCCTATGAAGTAACCCGAACGGGCCTTCATAGGTGAAAAATCGGAGACTATAAACCAAGAAAGATCAAAGTTGATCGGGAAAATTCTATGAAGTAACCCGGATGGGCCTCCATTGGAAGAACCGGAGACTCTAAACTATTCCAGAGAAAAAGTCGATCGGGAAATTCTATGAAGTAACCCGGACGGGCCTCCATAGGAAGAACCGGAGACTCTAAACTATACCAGAGAAAAAGTCGATCGGGAAATTCTATGAAGTAACCCGGACGGGCCTCCATAGGAAGAACCGGAGACTCTAAACTATTCCAGAGAAAAAGTCGATCGGGAAATTCTATGAAGTAACCCGGACGGACCTCCATAGGAAGAACCGGAGACTCTAAACTATTCCAGAGAAAAAGTCGATCGGGAAATTCTATGAAATACATCAGGTAAAATTTCACAGAAGAAATCAGAGATTTCAAACTAACGCAAGGTATAATTAATCAGGGAATCTGCAGGCTTCGAAGCCTAATTAAGCAGGAATTGAGGAGGGATTCTATACGAGAGCCCAGATATATGAAAGTCTTTATTCAAAATCCAGCGGGGATATTATACTTAGCCTAAAGATCAATAATTTTATATAAATTCCGTATCCAGTCTCAACTAAGATCATTCATCCTCGGGGAGATACAAAGCATGCCGGATGTTACTTAAGGAAGAATCCATCGAGACAAGGCTTAACTCTGAAAGATGAACAAGGGATTTTTCTAATAAAGTTTATATTTAGCAATCAAAAGCATGTCAGGAAGGGGTATTCTTAAACTAGCATAAAGGAGAAGCAAGTAAGTGTTAAAAGTTTTCTTACACCTTGCAAGTACTTAATTACTCAGTATCAACTGCACTTTTTCCCACTGTCAGTTATTACTTTACAAGTGTTTATGAATAATTTCCTTAAACATTTGGAAAAGGGCCTTTCAAATATGAGGGTAGTTCTTCATTGAGCCTGCGGCGATTTATGAAAGAAAGGGGAGGTTCCCTGGGTAGATATCCACCCTCTTTTAGCTGTCGAATAACCCCCGATACGGAATGATTTAGCGCCCCCACTATCCTACGAACAAATTCCCGAGCAAATGCTGGGGACTTCAAGTAAGCTTGCCGCCATTCTTCCCATCGACTCTTTTCTGCTCCTTATAACTCTGGAAATCAGCTTGTAGTTTTGCGTTTTGTTCTTTTAAAACATCCTTCTCCGATCTTAGCGGTTCCAATTCCTTCTGGAGCAGTGATAATTCGTTATCTTGAGCTTTCCTCAGCTCTTGTTCCTGTAGAATAGTGAAATCATGAGAAGCCAGGTCCTGAGCTTGGTCAGAAAGACAGGCATTATGAATCTTCTCTACTTTATCTAAAATGAGACTTTTCTGAGAAGCATCTAAGAGAGCTTTCTCTTTTAAAGTGATCTCCAATCGAAGACCGGAATGCAGTCGGTCCACCTGTAATTCTAAGGTTTTTCTAGCCAGCTCTTTATCTTTTAGTAGTTGCTGGCACTCTTCCAACTCTTGTTTTAGGATCCCCAGCTGTTGATCCTGTAAAGCCACCTTCTCTTGCAATTGAGTCAGGTCACCAGTAGAAGAAGGAGACGCGGCCCTCAATGTTTCCAATTGAGTTTTCAACTTCTGGTTCTCCTGATCTTTAGCTACGAGTAGCTGATCAATTTGTAAACTTGAGGCAAGTAACTAAACAAAAAGGTAAGGTAATTAGGAATCAGTGGACAAACTCGATAGCATATAACCAGAAATGCTTACCGCTACTGCCTGGCGACTATGACGATCAGCTCGATGAGGAAAACTGAGGCCCCTTAGCTTCTCTTGGCCTTGTGACCAAGATTCGGCTAATAAGCCCTGTAATTGTAACGAACCATAGCTGGATGATTCAGAGGGTCGTCCCAATTGAGAAGGAAGACCCAAAGCCTGTCTGAACAAAGGTCGGGGAATGGAAGACACAGGAGGTAAAGAAGTAGAAGAAGACGCGATAGGAGGAAAAGAAGAAACAAGAGGAGCAGGGAAAGAAGTAGATGGAATCGATGGTAAGATAGGGGAGGGGGATTCAATAGCTGAAGGACTAATATTTGGAGAGGATCTTCGACAAGGCGTCCGTTTGGCTCGAGACCTGGAAGCCAAGGGGGGCAAGGCCAATGCCAAGGGAGCAGAAAACGCAGGAGGAATATCATCCTTCTCAGAAGCAGAAAGCGGAGGAGCTGAAACAATAGGAGAAGAAGGGATAAGCAGGCCAGGTCTCATCATCCTAAGAGCAGGATTAGAGATAAGATGAGTGGGAGCTGTTGGGGCCTTACCTCTCTCAAGAGAGATGGGTGCTGGGACAAGGGGAGCTTGCACAAAAGTACCAAAGAAATCGCTAAAAGGGGAAGTCTTAGTGAGGTTTGGCTTCTGAACTAAGGTAACAAAAGGCTCTTCTTCCTCCTCTTCGGCGAGTGAGGCAGCCTCTGCCCGTCGTTCTTCCTCTGAAAGCAATCCCAGAGTAGAAGGATTAGGATCGGATCGGCGAATATGTAACCATTCTTCCCCAAGGCCATTGATAAAAGACTTAGTCATAGCAGAATTTCTATACATGAAGGCCGAAAGAAGAGCATCAGCTGCAATATAGGTAGCAAACACCATCATTAAAAAAGGATATGCTAATTAGTATGGGAAAGACAAAATAATTATACCTACCAAAGGAACTGTCCAAGGGAGTGTCAATGTGGCATATCCCGAAAGGAAACATCAAACCCTCTTCAATCAGATGCGGCAAACTGAACTTTGCTCCCCGCAGTTTAGGTAGAGCAGAGGCAACAAAGGGATCATTGAGGAGACCTTGAGTGTTAGGAAGCGGGGGCAGATCATGTTTCCATTGAATAGGAAATGGAGGAGGAGAGGGAAGATGCATATAAAAAAAAAAAATTATACCATTCACCTTGTGGGGGAATGCGATTAAACAGAATGGCCTTGGGACGAGACTGAAACTTAAAAACTCCAACATCTACCCGACGAGGGATGAAGAAGTGATGGAAAAGACGAGGAGACAGGGGGAAATCTAACAGTTTGGATACTCCAATAAAGCCCACTAGAATGGAAAAGGATTGAGGGACGAACTGGTTGAGTGGGATAGCAAAATATCGGTTAACCTCACAAAAGAAAGGGTGAAGGGGGAATCTGAAACCCTGCAAGACTTGGTCCCTGAAGACGGAGATACATCCTAAGGGAGGAAGGTGAGGACCTTCATGAGGAGCAGGACGGACAATGTAAGAGGGAAAACCATAGGTTGCCTGTAAGTCCACTTCTTCTGTATCTGTGAGGCCGGAAGAACACGAGAGGAACCATGCCGGAGAAGAAACCGCCATGAAGAGAAAGGGTTAGAAGAAAAGGAATTGAGAAGCGAAAAGATGGACGGAGGGAAGCAGAAGAAGTCTCCGTAAACCCTTGTCCCTTTTCTAGTCCTGTGCTAAAACCTCTAAACAGAAGAGATGAAAGGGAAAAGGAAAATAAAAGGTGCTCAGAATGTCAATCGTCATAAAAGGTAATAATATCATAGAATAAAATCAAGGGAAAAGGATAAAGTCAAATAAACTACCTCGGAAAAGACGTAAAATTTCCCTAGAAATAATTTTTGAAGAGACTTTATGAGGACAAAGCAAAAAATAGTACTATAAATATAGGTTTAAAGCACGGGTCAAGCCTCGAATATTGATTAATGAGAGCAACCTGGTTAAATTGAACCATCCTAATAAATCGACCGATAATTGGGAGTATCTTCGAAATATCGGACGATACCTACCAATGCTTATACATATATCGACCGGGTCAATGAAGAATGGGGAGAATCGGTCGATTAAGATAAATCGACCGATATCGGAAGTCCCATCGAAATATCGGACGGTACTTATATATCGACCGAGTTATTGAAGAGTGAGTCATAGGGAAAGATTGAGCATTGAGAAGCCAAGTAACATTTGGTACATTTACATGAAACCAACAAATTATCCAAAGATAAAGTAAGATTAGCAATCCAGAGATACCATTCAGAAACACATAAGTTTGCCGAAGGATCATGGCAAAGTCTCGATCCCCCTTCTCTACAATAACCGAAAATTAAGTTAGAGTTAGTTTTGGATACAAATCAGGGGGTCTTTCTTCAATGAGTCTGCGACGGTTCAGGAAATTGAGAGGAGGAACGCGCGCTAAGTAGCCCTCCTCTTCCAATTGTCGAATTGCTCCTTTGGCCCCTGCCGTAAAAGCAGACAAGATGGATCTCACAATCGGCCGGTTGAACTCAGTAGACTCGATCATGGCGGTGGCTCGTTCTTTGTAACGAACATCTTCGTGCTCCTTATAAACCACTAACGCCATCTGAGAGGTTTTCAGTTCATTCTCCCTAGCAGCGACTTCGGTTTTTGTTAAATCAAGGGAATTGGTTAGAGATGCCACCTCATTTTCTTTTAGTTGCAAGGCCTTCAACTTTTCGCTCAATTCTGCTTCATAATTCTCTTTTAGTTCGCCAAGTTTGGAGGTCAGCTCTTGATTAAGGTCCGTAACCAATTTGAATCGAGCTTCAAGACTCTCAATTTGAGTTTCAAATTGCTTCTTGGCAGCAGCAGAAAACTCGGCAGAAGACAGTTCGGTAACTTGCTATCGCAACCCTTTGTTCTCCGATTTCAACTTTTCGTTCTCAGTGTATAAGATGTGTAATAGTCGGGAGAAACCCATGTTCTCTAACCACCGCTGGAAGCATATTCAAAACTGTGAGATAATATCTCAAAAACAGAAAGCAGAAGTATATAAGCATACCTTATTCTCTTTGTGAGAAAAACGGTCAATTGCTTCAGGAATGGAAAGTCCCTCAAAAAGGGGACGAACCTCATCCCAAGAACTAACAAAAGAACCCCCCCCCCCCCAGTAATATGGGGAGGACAGGAATGGCAGAAGAGCCAGCTGAGAAGGAAGAAGTAGGGATAGATGGTGGAGCAAAAACCAAGTAAGAAGAAGGCGAAGAGGGTAGAGATCCTGAAGTCGGAATAGGCAAAGGAAAAGTAAAAGAAACGTCATCAGAAGTACTAGTTTTAGGAAAAGGAGAGGTAGGAAAATTCAAGGAAGGATAAAGTTCTGCTAATGTGGGCTCATCGGGGAGAAGGTCGGTTGACGTAAAATCTTCTGAAGCAAGCTTATCAGCAGAAAGAATGAGCCTCCTTTTTGGAGGAGGAGCCCTGGTTAGCTTGCGTCCCGGGCGCTTGCCCGTAGAAATCTCAGTTATGGGTTTATCAAAGCTACCAGGGGATGTAAGCTCGATAAGAGGAATAGAGGCAGATGGGGAGACAGCAACAGCTGCAGGAGACGTAATAGCGGGAGCAGGATCAGGGAGGATCTGCGCAAAGAATGGGAGAATGTCCAAAGAATGTTCAAGGAAGAACATTAGAGTTTGGGGAGAATGTTCAAGGAAGAACATTGGAAAACCTAAGTTAGGTTATCGGGTTAACCTAACTTGATTATGGTTTTTGTCAAACATCAAAAAGGGGGAGATTGTTGGTGCAACCTTAGGTCAAGGTTGACCTGGTTGACCTGACTCGAGTTGACCTGACTCGAGTTGTATTTTGATGTTTGACGAGAATAGAAAAGTTCTATTCTGATGTTTGACGAGAGTAGAAAAGTTGTATTCTGATGTTTGACATAATACAAACTTGGGAGATTGTGGGTGCAATCTTTGGTCAAGGTTGACCTGGTTGACCCGAGGTGAGTCGACCTGATTCGGGAAATCCTGGTGAGTGAAGCCAGGTGAAAGTCCTGGTGAGTGAAGTCAGGCAAGGAAAATCCAGATAGGTCAAGGTTGACCAGACAGGGAGCTTGGCACGAGAAAAGTCCAAGTATGGAGACTTGGCACGGAAAAGTCCAAGCAGGGAGCTTGGCACGGGAAAAGCCCAAGTATGGAGACTTGGCACGGGAAAAGTCCAAGTATGGAGACTTGGCACGGAAAAGTCCAAGCAGGGAGCTTGGCACGGGAGAAGTCCAAGTATGGAAGCTTGGCATGGGAAGTCGGAGAGGGCTCGGCAGCTCGTTCTCCAGACTAGGTCAGAGAGGGCTTGGGAGCTTGTTCTCTAGACCAGACGAAGTCGGAGAGGGCTCGGCAGCTCGTTCTCCGGACTAGGTCAGAGAGGGCTCGGGAGCTCGTTCTCTGGACCAGACAGAGTTGGAGAGGGCTCGGTAGCTCGTTCTCCGGACTAGGTCAGAGAGGGCTCGGTAGCTCGTTCTCTGAACCGGATGAAGACGGAGAGGGCTCGGTAGCTCGTTCTCCGGACTAGGTCAGAGAGGGCTTGGTAGCTCGTTCTCTGGACCGGATGGAGTCGGAGAGGGCTCGGTAGCTCGTTCTCCGGACTAGGTCAGAGAGGGCTCGGTAGCTCGTTCTCTGGACCGGACGAAGTCGGAGAGGGCTCGGTAGCTTGTTCTCCGGACTAGGTCAGAGAGGGCTCGGTAGCTCGTTCTCAGGACCATGTAGGGTTTAGGGCTGGGAGCTCTAAACCTGGATCGGTCTGGTGACCGATCCAGTGATACGCTGGATGACTGATCGGTCTGGTGACCGATCAGTAACCAAATAGTGTGTTTCTGTGAATTACCTGATCGGTCTGGTGACCGATCAAAAGCGAAGAAGATCGGGAGAAGAAAGAGGGGGATCGGTCTGTGGACCGATCCACCTGAGTCCTGATCGGTCCACAGACCGATCAGAGAGTTACACAACTCTCTGTGAAGCGTGCTGATCGGTCTGGGGACCGATCAGCATAGGTCCTGATCGGTCCCCAAGACCGATCAGAGAAGGTCTGGACCGATCAGGAGTGTGCCTGATCGGTCTAGGCCCTAGCCGTTGTGACACAACGGCTAGTTTATGTGTCTTCTTCTTCGCAGGTTATATAACAGGTCGATGGCTACAGGATTTGGGGCTGTTGCTTCTCTTTTCTTACTGAACTTACTGCAATCAGAGCTTTGCTGAGCTCTCATTTTCCTGAAACTTCGTGGAAGCTTCCTTCGGCTGGTTCCTGCTGTTGTAGGTGTTTCGTGAAGTTGCTGCTTCATCCAGTCGACGAGAAGGCAAGCTGTGTTTTTACATTCTTACTGCCTTTGTATTGTGATGTATCTTTGTACTCCTATCTTGCTGTTGCAAGAACTTTGTGGCGAGGTTTCTCCACCCAGAAGGAGTGTTTATTAGCCGGTTTTCCGGGGTCTCATCCACCGACGGATTGAGAGGATTCGTCCACCTTACGGACACGCCGAGGAGTAGGAGTTTCATCTCCGAACCTCGTTACATCGCTGTGCTTGAGGTTTGATTTCTCCATTTACATTTCTGTTGTTATTTTTCCGTTGCGCTAACTTGATTTGTAGAAAGAAACGCGAATTTGGGGTCGGCTATTCACACCCCCCTCTCTAGCCGCGACCGTCGATCCTAACAAGTGGTATCAGAGCAAGGTTGCTCTTCGTCGGATTAACACCCGAGGGAGCACAAGCTAGAGAATGGATCAACTTGGAGAAGACGTCACGATTCCACCCTTCTACGATCGCGACGACTTCGCGTTTTGGAAGGTAAGAATGAAGTACTTTCTTATAACTAACTTAGTTAATTGGAATTGTGTACAAGTAGGTTTTGTTCCTCCAAGGGATGAAGAAGGAGAAATTCTTGAGAAGAAGAGGTGGACGAAGGAACAAATCCACCAATCCGTAATCAACGACGAGGTAATGAAAATTTTTGAATTCTCATTACCTAACGATATGCTGTGCAAGATAGGTGGATACAACAATGCCAAGGAATTATGGAACAACTTGGCTAAGTTCCATGAGGAGAGCTCCACTTCAAGTCATGAAGAGGAGTCAAGTGAGCCAAGTAGCTCACATCATGGAGGAAAGGAATTAGAAGTTGAGGGCTACTCAACATCTAAGGAAGAGGAGGAGGAGAGTTCTTTTTCAAGATTGGAGCAAGAAGAAGAAGCCTCTACTTCCGGAAGGGATGAAGAAGAAAGCATACAACCATCCTCAACCCTAGGTAACTCAAGCAATTTACTTTCAAGTAAATTACATATAATGTGCTTTGAGTGTAGGGAATTTGGGCATTACAAGAGTAAATGTCCAAGGAGGATTAGGAAGACTCCACCGGCGCCAAAGGTCAAGAAAACCGGAGTCCCGATACGCAAGGGTAAGGAGCACGTGGTGTGCTTCCAATGCAAGCGAAGGGGACACTATAGGAGCCAATGTCCGAGGGGGAGGCAATCTCACAAGGACAAGAGACCGAGCATGTCTATAGGGGGAGCTAAGGCAAACCCTAAGGTAATCTCTAAGACACATTCTTGCAATTCTAGTAGGATGCATGCTAGTAGCCTTATTGCTATTGTCAATAATAATAAGCATGATAACTATAGTAACCGATACATGTGCTTAGGTGCCAAACATGTTAGCCTAGATAAGGACAATACTAGAAAAACCAACCCTAGAATTAACTCATCTAAGGTTAAGGAAAACCTAGGTAGGAATCCCAAAACAACTAGACATATGCCTAGGTATACCTCAAAGAAAAATGACAAATTAAAACTTGAGGTATTAGAAAAGAAAAATCAAGTCTTGAGGTCAAGACTTGACAATTTAGAAAAGGCCCTTAAGAATTTAGAGAAGTCAACTCAAGGGTCTAAGGGTCAAAAATCAAAGCCCAAGAACATGAGAGGTTTGGGTCACAAACCTAAGACTCAAGTGGTCAAGCCCACTTATCATAATGTTCCATTCGATTATGGAACAAGACATAGGGCTAGAAAGGCCATCACCAAGGTCACAAGAGGAGTCACCCTTAGAGTTGATCTTGATGAGTCCCAAATGACCAAGGCTTTAAAGCCTAGGAGGGTCATTAGGAGGGTTGCTAGAGAAGTCATCCCTAGTGAATATTTAGTGAACCCAATGAGCTCCAATAGGTATTGGGTTCCTAGGATCGTGATTCCATCACGCTAGATGAATTAAGGTGTGTCAACCTTAATTGAATAGGTAGTTAACCTAATCATGGAAAAAGGTGGCACTTTAGGAATGTTCAAGGTGTAATCAAGCCTTGAAAATGAGATTAAAAAAAATTATTCCTAAGGTGATTAGCATGTGCCAACCATATTCGAGGAATTCTCTAGGGTCAATTTAATTGGCACATAGTGATCTAAAAATCTTTAGTATATGATTTTAGGTCTATTACACTTAGGAATATGGAATTTATGGCAAAATGATCAAAATTATCAAAAATGGCAACTAAGGCTAGAATTAGGTATTTTCTATACCTTTATATATTATTTGCCATGTATTGTTTGCCATATGCCATGTCATGATATCATATTTAATTTATTATCATTTAAAATGTCATGATAATGCTTAGGTTAGTTAAATGTCATGCTTTATTTAAGTTTCATACTTTATGTCATGACATCATGACATTGGCACATGTTTTTACTTATGATATCATTATATGCCATGTCATCATCTTTTGCATTTATGATCAATTAAATTGATTTAAGGATAAAAACACAATTTGATATGGAAATCAAATTGTTATTTAGAAAATGCATGAGAACTTAGATTAAGATGACCTAAACCATATCTCACATCAAAATTGACTTGGATGTGTTTGATACACCTTAGATGTGTGTGATATATTAGGATCATGAGTTAGGATCAAGGTGCATAGTTCTTGTACCTAGATGAGCCTAATTCAAAATGGAGGATCATAGGGAAAGCTTGTGTACAAGTCATGTACATTTAGCCCTAAGATTATGGTTCTAAATTGAATGGTTTAAAATCATTTCAAAATTGATTTGAAAAACCTTGATGAAGCTTTTCTAGTGATAGCATTTATCATTGAGTAAGTTGATACAAAGTTGAGGTAAACTTGAACTATTTCAAAGTTTTTAAACTTTGTATCAAGATTTGAAAATGGAAGTTATTTTCATAGAAAATTATTTTTCCATGATAGTATATGTTATGAGGAATGTATCCTCAAAATTTTATAATTTTTGAAATTTTCTGTAATTTTGTAGGGGTTTCTGAATTTCGGAAGGAAGAAATTCAGAAATCAGACATGTGTGACCAATCAGGAGGTTCCCTGATCGGTCCAGGGGATGCTGGATCGGTCACTGGACCGATCCAGGGAGCTCCTGATCCGTCTGGTGACCGATCGGGCGTGCCAAATTCTGTCTGAAATTTCTGAAATGTGCTGTCTGAAATTTCTGAAATTTTAGCTGAAAGTTAAAACACAGTTTGTGTTTTGGATTTCTAAAGGTTTGAAACTCTCTGAGACATTGTTGGTGCAATGGTCAAGGGGAAGTTGACCTTTAGGGAGAGTTTTACCTATTGGTCAGGCGGGAGTTGACTTTTAGGGGGAGTTTTTACTCGTCATGATTAGTGATATGAGGATTATCACTAAGTTGATTGTTGACTTTAGTATTAAGGGGGAAATTAAGGGTTTCAATGAAAGGTATGGAACTTTCATTAGGAAGAAACTCTTGACCTTGATTCACTCTTTTTGATGTGTGTCAAAAAGGGGGAGAATGGGAGAATATCCAAAGAGTGTTCAAGGAAGAACATTAGAATTTGGGGAGAATGTTCAAGGAAGAACATTGGAAAACCTAAGTTAGGTTATCGGGTTAACCTAACTTGATTATGGTTTTTGTCAAACATCAAAAAGGGGGAGATTGTTGGTGCAACCTTAGGTCAAGGTTGACCTGGTTGACCTGACTCGAGTTGACCTGACTCGAGTTGTATTTTGATGTTTGACGAGAATAGAAAAGTTCTATTCTGATGTTTGACGAGAGTAGAAAAGTTGTATTCTGATGTTTGACATAATACAAACTTGGGAGATTGTGGGTGCAATCTTTGGTCAAGGTTGACCTGGTTGACCCGAGGTGAGTCGACCTGATTCGGGAAATCCTGGTGAGTGAAGCCAGGTGAAAGTCCTGGTGAGTGAAGCCAGTCAAGGGAAATCTAGATAGGTCAAGGTTGACCAGACAGGGAGCTTGGCACGAGAAAAGTCCAAGTATAGAGACTTGGCACGGAAAAGTCCAAGCAGGGAGCTTGGCACGGGAAAAGCCCAAGTATGGAGACTTGGCACGGGAAAAGTCCAAGTATGGAGACTTGGCACGGAAAAGTCCAAGCAGGGAGCTTGGCACGGGAGAAGTCCAAGTATGGAAGCTTGGCATGGGAAGTCGGAGAGGGCTCGGCAGCTCGTTCTCCGGACTAGGTTAGAGAGGGCTTGGGAGCTTGTTCTCTGGACCAGACGAAGTCGGAGAGGGCTCGGCAGCTCGTTCTCCGGACTAGGTCAGAGAGGGCTCGGGAGCTCGTTCTCTGGACCAGACAGAGTTGGAGAGGGCTCGGTAGCTCGTTCTCCGGACTAGGTCAGAGAGGGCTCGGTAGCTCGTTCTCTGAACCGGATGAAGTCGGAGAGGGCTCGGTAGCTCGTTCTACGGACTAGGTCAGAGAGGGCTCGGTAGCTCGTTCTCTGGACCGGATGGAGTCGGAGAGGGCTCGGTAGCTCGTTCTCCGGACTAGGTCAGAGAGGGCTCGGTAGCTCGTTCTCTGGACCGGACGAAGTCGGAGAGGGCTCGATAGCTTGTTCTCCGGACTAGGTCAGAGAGGGCTCGGTAGCTCATTCTCTGGACCAGGTAGGGTTTAGGGCTGGGAGCTCTAAACCTGGATCGGTCTGGTGACCGATCCAGTGATACGCTAGTTGACTGATCGGTCTGGTGACCGATCAGTAACCAAATAGTGTGTTTCTTTGAATTACCTGATCGGTCTGGTGACCGATCAGAAGCGAAGAAGATCGGGAGAAGAAAGAGGGGGATCGGTCTGTGGACCGATCCACCTGAGTCCTGATCAGTCCACAGACCGATCAGAGAGTTGCGCAACTCTCTGTGAAGCGTGCTGATCGGTCTGGGGACCGATCAGCATAGGTCTGGACCGATCAGGAGTGTGCCTGATCGGTCCAGGCCCTAGCCGTTGCGACACAACGGCTAGTTTATGTGTCTTCTTCTTCGCAGGTTATATAACAGGTCGATGGCTACAGGATTTGGGGCTGTTGCTTCTCTTTTCTTACTGAACTTACTGCAATCAGAGCTTTGCTGAGCTCTCATTTTCCTGAAACTTCGTGGAAGCTTCCTTCGGCTGGTTCCTGCTGTTGTAGGTGTTTCGTGAAGTTGCTGCTTCATCCAGTCGACGAGAAGGCAAGCTGTGTTTTTACATTCTTACTGCCTTTGTATTGTGATGTATCTTTGTACTCCTATCTTGCTGTTGCAAGAACTTTGTGGCGAGGTTTCTCCACCCAGAAGGAGTGTTTATTAGCCGGTTTTCTGTGGTCTCATCCACCGACGGATTGAGAGGATTCGTCCACCTTACGGACACGCCGAGGAGTAGAAGTTTCATCTCCGAACCTCGTTACATCGCTGTGCTTGAGGTTTGATTTCTCCATTTACGTTTCTGTTGTTATTTTTCCGCTGCGCTAACTTGATTTGTAGAAAGAAACGCGAATTTGGGGTCGGCTATTCACACCCCCCTCTCTAACCGCGACCGTCGATCCTAACACTAGTAACTTCTCACAATAAACAGGAAAAGAGGGAAGCAGATGAAGCTCTCTAACATCGAGCAGAGGAGGTAAGAAGGATTTCCAAGCATGAGACCAAGGGATGGGTCCGGGAAACTTTAGGAAGAAAAAACGGGATTTCCAGGCCTTGAGAGACGATGGCATATCACCAAAAAGAACCATTTTAGTTTGCGACTGGAACAAGAAAACACCAGGCTCAGAGAGTTTAGGGTAGGTAAACATGAAGAAATTCTGAGGAGTAGGAGGAAAAACTGAAGAGCATGTAAGTGCCACATAGATAACGAAAAGCATGAGGTGCAAATTGTTGCAGGGGGATGTCGAAATATTGACTTATTTCAATCAAGAAAGAGGGGATAGGGAACCTTAAACCCCCTATCAACTGATCCCTGAAAAAAGTCACGTAGTTATCAGGAGGATGATGAGGTCGATCATTCGATGTTGGGATTATGATTCTATATTCCTTAGGAATTTCATATTGACGACGGATGGATAATCTAGTATTCTTATCAAAGATAGAAGACATATGCACATACCAAGGAGCAATAGCTTCCTCAGCCATGGACAAAGGTATAAGCTAGGGAAACAATAGATTACTTACTGGGGGCGATAAAGTGGAACGTCAAGAAGTACCAGATATGAAGTTTTTTTTTACCAAGCTCCCTGTATCAATAAAAGTGTGATGGACTGTATAATTGGCAATTACGGCTCAGATGATTAATGCATCATCGTGGGGGACCTCACTCCCTCCAAATCCTTAGGCCTGAAGCTAATCTCGAGTCCCTCAGCTTTCTCCTTGCTGCAGCCAACGACGTGGATCTCAAGCCGCCGCGCATGCAACTTCCTTGCTCGGTTAGAATCTCCACCAGTCGACCCGCCGGTGATTATTCCTATCTCCCCCCGAGCGGCGTTACTTCAATTCTCTTCTTCCCTTGTGGGCAGTCTGGTCCGTTCAGAGGAGGCGCGAGTAGGGATTCGTTCCCTTTGTGGTTGTTGGTGGCGTGACCTTGTCGTCCTTTCCAAATTCCTTCATTCTGCAGATTGCTTCAGTGACGTCGATCTAGAAGTGGCAATCATCAGTAGTATCCATGCAAAACCGACCTGCTAGCTGCCAGGTCGTAGTAGTACCTGTGTTGTGCGTTGTCGACTGGTGGAAGGTGCAAAACATCGGTGCCCACCTCTTGCTTCTTGGATAAGCGACCGCCACTTGTTGTATGACATGTAGCCGAGTCTCCTGGTATGGAGTGTTGGAGTAATCCTGATGGTCTGTGCGACCATGTGTTTTGGTGTTTGGGCAAAGGGTTTAAGTTAAATTCACCCTTGTATTTGATATGTGTATATGAGTGTGCAGGTTTGCAGGATACACATATGACTCAAGTTGATGGCTTCTGGTCCGATGAAGGATGGAGCATCCGAGAGACCGTGGACAAGGCAGTAAGGACAAGGGCCGAGGTAAGTGACTTCGAGGCATATGCGAAGGATGACATTGGGACGAGCCGCGGGCTTAGGTGCATCCGAGGGATGAGAGCAAAAGAAAGTAGGCTTGAAGGCAAGAGGTCAAAGATGCAACGAAGAGTCAAGTGAGTCGTATGGGTGAGGGTCCGAGTGCTGAGAGATTATACTCGGGTACTAGTCGACTGGTATAGTCGACTAGACAGTCGACTGGGAGCGAACAGAATGCTTTTGTTCGCTTGACCAGTGTGGAGCAATCGACTGATACTTTTACCAGTCGACTGATACTGATGGTTTTGGCAGTCTACTGATAGGCAGGGTTTTCCAACCCGTGGCCTATATAACGAAGGCTTGGAAGCTTGGTTAGGACTAACGAAATTGGACTTGGTTAAAGTCTAATTAGTAGTGTACTAGTGCTCAAGGTTTCCCTTGTGCCCAAGAGGTCTTGGTGAGTTTGTAGCGAGGTTTCTCCACCCACAAGGAGGTTTGAGCTAGCCGGAGTTTTCGGGGACTAATCCATTGACGGATTGAGGGATCAACCACCTTACGGACAACCATGGAGTAGGAGCAAGCTATCTCCAAACCATGCTACATCGACGTGTATTGGTTTGCATTTTCTTTCTTAGTTTTTGTATTTCCTTTAGTGTTTAGCTTGTTTGTTTTGTGTTATTCTGCTGCGCGAGCTAACATATGTAGGAAACTATCGATTTAGGGACACGACTATTCAACCCCCTTCTACCCAGCACCGATCCCCTACAAGTGGTATCATAGCGAGTACACTCTCCATTGGACTAACCGCCAAGGAAGTAAGGATGACCGGCTTGATAGAACCACCAAAGTTCGAAGGACGAAGCTTATGGGGCATCACCTTTTGGTTGGTGAATGGAGAACTTCCTCAAGATGGATTGGGACACAATGATGGTCGTCGAGGAATTATTTGAAGTCCCAAGAGACAAGAAATAAAAGAGACTCTGACCACGACATTGGATGGAAGAGCAAACCTCACGATCGGAGGCAAACTCAAAGGTAATATCAACTTTAATCGATATTTTACCTCCTAATGTGATAAGTGATGTAAGTGAATACGAGAATGCCCACGAATTGTGGAGCAAAGTGAAGAAAATTCTAGGTAAAGAACTCATGCCTACACAAGAAGAAAGAAAATCCGAAGAAAAGGATGAAGTGGCTTAAGTTGAGGAGGAGCCAACGGAAGTTGATCTATGCTTAACATCCGAGGAGGAGAAGGAGGATGAGGAAGCATCATCGACATCCCCAAGGGTTGAAGAAGAATCCAAGACGGATGAAGAAGAGGTCTTGGAGGTCAACCTAGTGAGCACCTCCACTAAAGCAAAGTCAAAGGACCACATTGTGTGCTTCAGGTGCAATGAAAAGGGACACTACAAGAGCAGGTGTCCATTGGGTAAAAAAGAGGTATCTCCTAAACTCAATTAAATTCCTTTATAATCTAATTTGAGTTGTAGGAAGAAGAAGGAGAAGAAGCACATTAGTTGTTTCACGTGTGGTCAAATGGGGCACTACCACATAAGATGCCCAAAGAAGAGAGAGCTCAAGAAATTGGAGCATTTGAAAAAATGGGAGAAGAAGAGAAGCAAGAGTCAAGGGGGAGCTTCAAGGGTAAGGGAGGTATCCCTAATTTGAAGTGTAATTCAAATTCAAATCCTTATATTCCCATGCATACTAGGAAAAATAATAATTATCATTATGTAGCAATACAAAATTTTGAATTTATATATCATGATAGGAGTAGGGCAAATGCCAATCATAACCTTAGGAAACTCATTCATGATAACTCTAGAAACGGTAGACCTAAGGAGACCCAAGGCATTAATTCCAAGAAGGGGAGACATATGCCTAGAAAAATAGGTAAGTCTAAGAATGTCCAAGGTGAACATGTTGACTCTAGGGTTAGGAACCTAGAAAGAAAAAATCAAGTTTTGAAGGCAAAGCTTGATCGTTTGGAGAAAACGCTAGATAGATTCAATGTTGGATCTAAGGGTTTAGATATGGTGTTGGGTAGTCAAAAACCCAACATGATAGATCGGGTTTGGGATACCGATGTAATGTCTCCAAGGCTAAGGGAAAGTCTTATGCTAGGGTTGCATATGACTATAGCAAGGAGAAGACAATAAATGACAAGCGAAAGTCATTTAATGGTAAGAATAAATTAGCCAAGGACAAGGTGTCCAAGGTTAAAAAGGTTAGATTTATAGGTCAAGTGTCATCGGAGGTGCATCGATGTGGCCTAGTAATTGTGCATCGGAGGAGCTCTAAGAGTCAAGTTGAGACTCATAACAAATGGATCTTAAGTGGGTTTCACTTGGGAGTCTAGATGGGTCAGTAAATGTGTCAAAAGGTTTGAAGACAGATTTGAGTTTCAACCTTAGGGAATTGGCACAATTGGGTTGTGTTTCATGCAATGAAATATGACATTGGGGTCATATTGCATGATAATTGATTTTTGATGTATAGATGTCATATAAACCCATGCTAGGGATGCATTTTGGGTTAGTATGAGTAAATACATCAAGAGAAAGCCAAAACTAGGACTTTAGGTTAAGATTTAATTGAATCATTTAGCTAGTTTTTATTTTTGTGTCAATCTTGGGATTTGTGATAGATACATTTTTTAATGTATTCGATAAGGTCAGCTGACTGGTACTTCTGGCAGTCGACTGATACTAGTTTGAAATTATTTTCAGCACTGGATTCTGACCGAGTCAGCTCGTATAGGTGTATGAGATCCTAGGGGGATAACTACATGAGTTTATGGTCAGTTGGATGACAACTTTTCAACAATTGAGATATTGTTAGAAAGCTTATTGGATGTTAGGCAAAGAGAGAGAAGTAAGGTTTAGTTGGGAAAACCTTAGTGCCTTTGCATAGGGGGAGCCTTGTGATAGGTTCTTAAATAACTCTGTGGTAAAATCTTAGTTCAATGGGGAGCATAGGTGTAGGGGGAACTTTGGGATAGGTTCCAATGCATGTTGCATATTCATTCAGTAGTGTAAGTCCAAGTGTGCAGCCTTGGCAACGTAAGTCCATTCAGCAGTGTAAGTCCAAGTGTTTAGCCTTGGCGACGTAAGTCCATTAGGCGGTGTAAGTCCAAATGTGTAGCCTTGACAACGTAGGACCATTGTTTTTAGCATGTTTACTTGCTATTTGTTTTCCCTAACTTAAACGTATTGTCAAACATCAAAAAGGAGGAGATTGTTGGAGCAATCTCGATGGTCCGTGCGATCATGTGTTTTGGTGTTTGGGCAAAGGGTTTAAATTAAGTTCACCCTTGTATTTGATATATGTATATGAGTGTGTAGGTTTGTAGGATGCACATATGACTCAGGTAGATAGTTTCGGGTCCGGTGAAGGATGGAGCATCCAAGGGACCGTCGATAAGGTAGCAAGGACAAGGGTCGAGGGAAACAACTTTGAGGCATATACGAAGGATGGCATTGCGACGAGTCGCGGGCATGGGTGCATCCGAGGGACGAGATCCAAATGAAGTATGCTTGAAGGCAAGAGGTCAAAGCTGCAACGAAGAGTCAAGTGAGTCGTAAGGGTGAGGGTCCGAGTGCTGAGAGATTGTACTCAGGTACTAGTCGACTGGTGTAGTCGACTAGGCAGTCGACTGGGAGCGAACAGAATGCTTTTGTTCGCTTGACGAGTGTGGAGGAGTCGACTGGCAGTCGTCTGGTACTTTTACCAATCGACTGGTATTGAGTCGTTGGGATGTAACGGTCGAATCTCCACGGAGGACAGTCGACTGATAGTTTTGGTAGTCGACTGATAGATGGGGTTTTCTAACCCGTGACCTATATAACCAAGGCTTGGAAGATTGGTTAGGACTGACGAAATTGGACTTGATTAAAGTCTAATTAGTAATGTACCAGTGCTCAAGGTTTCCCTGTGTCCAAGAGGTCTTGGTGAGTTTGTGGCGAGGTTTCTCCACCCACAAGGAAGTTTGAGCTAGCCGGAGTTTCTGGGGACTAATCCACCGACAGATTGAGGAATCATCCACCTTATGGACAGCCGTGGAGTAGGAGCAAGCTATCTCCGAATCATGTTACATCGGCGTGTATTGGTTTGCATTTTCTTTCTTAGTCTTTGTATTTCCTTTAGTGTTTAGCTTGTTTGTTTTGTGTTATTCCGCTGCGCGAGCTAACATCGTAGGAAGCTATCGATTTGGGGGCACGACTATTCAACCCCCCTTGTAGCCGACCACCGATCCCCTACATGGAGTGGCTCATGATCGAGGCCCTTTAGGTGCTTGATGACTGCTCGGTTGACGCCGCTCGGATGCTCCAGTGGGCACGGCGGTCGTCTCCTTCTTCCTTGCCGCCTGAGCTTCTTCCATATTAATGTATTCATTGACTTTATTTTGGAGATGACCAAAGTCCTTCGGCAGTCACCAAATAAGTGATCGAAAGAATTCTCCTGGCGAGTCCTTAGGTGAAGGCGTTCACCAACACATCTGAGGAGACTGCTGGAATGTCCATCGCCACTTGATTGAAGCGCTGGATATAGGCCCTCAGGGCCTCTTGTTGCTCTTGCTTCAGTAAGAATAGATTCACGCTCGTCTTCTAGCGGCGACGACTACTAGCAAAGTGATGTAGGAATGCCGCTCAGAAGTCTTTGAAGTTGTGGATTGAGCTGTTCGACAACCATTTAAACCATCGTTGCATCGATCCAGATAAAGTGGTAAGGAAGACTCGGCATTTCACCCCGTCCGTATACTGGTGAAAGGTGGCCGCTTGTTAAACTTGGTCAAATAGTCGTCGAGATCGGTTGCTCCATTGTACTCCCCGATCGTCAGTGGGATGTAATGCTTCGGCAGAGGATCATTTAGGATCCCCTCTGAAAATTGTTGATTGACCCGATCGGGCGAGTCGTCTTCCCTCGGCGCTTTTCCATTTTGTGCATCCGCACAGGCGCCTCATCCGAAGAAGATCCTCGGTCTCTATCCGCTTGACCTCTTTCTTCTGGGGGAGCCCATGATAGCACTCGGTTGAAGGGGATTGGCTCATTACGAGCATCCCCATAGGAGTCGATCGGTCTCCTATTTGGCTCCCAAGCGAAAAGTTGATCCGCTCGATCTTCTCTTTCTCTTTCAGCCTGTCGACCTACTGCAGAGGCAGTAGGCTCATGCGTTGGCCGATCGGCCAACGCCTGTTGCTGTTGCTCCAATATCTTCGTCACTCGAGCTTGTATTAGTGCATCGAGATTATTTTGGTGAGTCGTTCAGCGTCTTCCATCTTCTTATTCGGATACAAGCCATGTTCCCACATATGGTGGCAAATTGATCCTGTCTGAATGAAGGAAGTTGGAAAGTCAGGGATTGGGTGACTACTGACGGGATGAAGACCTCAATCCTGCAAAATAAAACCAAACCAGGGAAGGGGTCTCTACGTTGGCTCTTTGACGCTCAAGTTAAAAATCAGGAAGAGAGAATGAGTAGTCGAGAAATAGATAAATCTTCCCTTTTCTCATACCTGACATACCCTTTTATACCTTTTTTTGTGATCGTTCATCTGCCCTTATTTAATGATATTAATTGTCAGATGAGACTTCTTTGTCTTGACTTCAATGCATTAATGATAAATGGAGTATTCTTCTTGGTCTTGACTTCATATTTAATGATGATAGACGGAGTTTTCTCTTTTGTTTTCTCGTCTCCTACTGTGTAGTGTCATTCTTGCGTCGGATAGGCAGTCCGAGCGGCTCGTTTTCCTACTAGACGGACGGTCAGAACGGCTCATTTTCTTGCCGACCGAAATAACTAACTACGAATTGTCCATTCGTCCGATCGGCCCATGATGTCCATTTGTCTGACCGACCGGATGATCCACTCGGCCACTCCTTTATCGACCAAGATAACCAGACAATTATTTTTAATTGAGACTCTTTCTGTAAATTCTGACATTGACCATCTTAATTTTAATCGATATCATGTCACCTGTGACAAAGGAACTCCCCTTTATGGCCGAATCATTATATTTTCAAATTATAAGTTAATTTGTTACACTGAATTTATACTAAATTTGGCTCTAAAAATACTCACGGAAGCTTCGTTTTCAAGTCTCTCGGTTAAAGACCATCGGCTCGGATTTAGCGGTCCGGCTCGGTTCAACCCGCTATGACTGGAGCCGTGACGTGAATCTTAGTCGGTGCACGGTGCGAGTCAGGCGCCACGGAAATTAAATCGACGCGGATGCTGATATGGTCTGAAGGGCGAGATAGTCCTGTTTCCTGATGGAGGAGAGGCAGGGGATCTCGGCTTGCCTGCTACCTTTCTGCGGTTGCAGGAGGCGGCCCGGCGGAATTTGGCTAGTGGTCGTTCGCTCTCCGCTTCCTGTACGAATAAACGGACTACACACAGTATCATTGATCGAGTTATGTGGGGCAGGTGTATAACAGGAGGGTTTACAGTCGGGTAAGTCTCCAGAACAGGTGGTATCTCTCCACTCATAATCTCTCCCTCGTAAAATCACCGAAAACAAACCATAGGCAGCTTTGTCGAAAGAGAAAAAGACGAAGGTGAGCACGGCGAGCCCTAGTTGGCGAAGGGCTCCTCTCGCTCGATCCGGCGGCGTTTCTGCTTCAGTTTTGTCTGCGGATTCCCGTAGATCTTCACCGAGTATTTTTCATTCTTTTTGGGGGAAAAAAAATTGTTATGCGAATTTGAGCATATGATGATCTCTGTCCTTGGTTTCGTTTTGCCGACATTTAACAATCTTTTTTTTTATCGATTGTTTCCTGCACCGATTTTGCATGAAACTATTATTATGATGATTTATCTGTGCTGTTGGTTTTCCAGGGGGGAAGTCGTTCGTGGAGATCTAGCAAAATGCCGCCGGTGGAAACGCCCCGCGAGGAGAATGTTTACTTGGCCAAGCTGGCTGAGCAGGCGGAGAGGTATGAGGAGATGGTGGAGTACATGGAGAAGGTGGTGAAGACGATCAACGGGGAGGAGCTCACCGTTGAGGAGCGCAACCTCCTCTCAGTAGCCTACAAGAATGTGATTGGAGCTCGTCGGGCGTCCTGGCGGATTATCTCTTCCATCGAGCAGAAGGAGGAGAGCCGTGGCAATGAGGATCATGTTTCTTTGATCAAGGATTATCGAGCCAAGGTCGAGGAAGAACTCAGCAAAATTTGCGAAGGTATCCTGAAGCTGCTTGATTCCCACCTCGTCCCCTCCGCTACCAGTGCAGAATCCAAGGTCTTTTATCTGAAGATGAAGGGTGACTACCACAGGTTAGATAACCGCATTTCTCTTATTCAAAAAAAAATTGTATGTTTTAGCACAATTTTTGTTTTGTCTCTTTTTCTTTCTCTCGTTATCTTATTTGGTTTATATGCATAGGTACCTGGCTGAGTTCAAGACTGGAGCAGAGAGGAAAGACGAAGCTGAAAACACTCTTTTGGCATACAAATCTGCACAAGTATGCAACATTTACATATTGAGCTTCCGTTGATTATTCGTTCTTTGTTTATTTTTGTGAACCTTTAAGCAAATTATTGATAAGATGGATTAATGAAACTATGCAATTAGCTCCCTTTTTTTATTGGAAACCAAGTACTCTAACTTTTGGACCACATAAAGTGTCTTTAAATTTGTGCAAAGGAAGATTTTTTTTTTTTTCACACTGTTTTTTCTTTTACATTTTCTAGGTTTTCCACTGAACTGAACTAACTTGAGTAACCCCCCTCGGTTGTGTTTTTTTTTTTTTTTTTTTTTTTGGCATAGAGGCCTAGAGGGCACGCATACGTGCGTGAATCTTGTTCATTGTAACATTATGTTTGAATCATATTTTCTTCTTTACCTGCTTTCCAAAATAATTTTATAAATTGTCTCGCGTATCTGACATTCATGTGATGCATAACAGGATATTGCTTTTGCTGATTTGGCTTCTACTCATCCCATAAGGCTGGGGCTGGCACTTAACTTCTCTGTCTTCTACTATGAGATTCTGAACTCACCAGACCGTGCTTGTAGCCTTGCAAAGCAGGTTTGTCTCACATATTTTTGCTCATGTGGATCTGAGCGCAAGTCATTATTTTTTACATTCCTGATACACATTATACAATTTATGTTTTAACGTGTGTGGTTCTATGCTGTTACTAGGAGCAATAAAGCAAATTTGTATTGTAGCGAGCAAATATAGCTCCTTAAATGAAAAGTAACAAGATGCATACCTGTGCATGAGTACCCCAAAGAGCAATTGTTAGTGAACTACAACATCTTATGAAAATTAGGGCTTAGAAAGAAGTCATGTTGACTTGAAACTGATCTAGTGCGTTGCTTAAAGTCTTTAGTCATCTTAGAAGCCTCTTGCAAAGACTGCTGCTGTCTTGTTTCTAATTCTTAAGTTAAAACTATAAATTATTGAAAATATCTTTTAAAATCAGAAAGTTATGCCCCTTATGCACCTTCTCTAGTAGGATCAGAATTCACATATAGAGTTTGATGATCAGCATAAATTGGCATAGGTTCTTGATGGTCTTTCAATGTCAATTGCCATTATCTTCCTTGTCAGAGCCTGATGTAATAGTTATCTTGTAGGCAATCTTTTACATCTAACCAATCCTCAAGTAAAATGCACATTTCCATGCTCTACTTGTTTGGACAACACTTTCCGTCCCACACTTGAGTACCTGTGCCAAATTAAGAACTTGCACCACTGTAGGCACTTAGAACTTGTAATATATCATGAATCATGGCAGCATGGACAGTCTTCTTCATAGATAATATCACTTGATTCTCTATTTACCCTAGAAGCTAAAATATTCATCTGATTAACTTCATAATTTAAATCAATCTCTGGGTCTCTGCTGTGCTAGCTCACCCAATTACAAATCAACGACCTATATATGGAGAAGCAACGCCCCCTTGTGAGAAGGTGATGGTAT
Organism: Zingiber officinale; assembly: GCF_018446385.1. Lineage (NCBI taxonomy): Eukaryota > Viridiplantae > Streptophyta > Magnoliopsida > Zingiberales > Zingiberaceae > Zingiber > Zingiber officinale. The sequence continues at coordinate 27,273,883 of NC_056000.1, read as the reverse complement.
TGTAGGTCTCGCATATGTGTATTATCATACTTCTCTTTGTATAAGATACAAATCTTATTTAATAAATATTTTATATCTATTTTAAGAGGGATAATGGTTGGTGTTTATTTATAGGAAAGCTTTGGATTATATATATATATATATATATTATTTGAATTATTGAGATTTTTTTGGTAAATTTTCAGCCGAACGATAATAACCCCCCAACATTTTATCTTTTTTTGGTTCAAGATCATTTGAAAGATGTTTTTAGAGGAAACCTGTTTTGGCCCGTGTCCTTCAGACCCAGCTCCTATGCCGTGTTGAGCATTGTCCATGCTATTCTAGATATGATCAAGGCACAGGCTGTATTGAGCCTAATACGTGGTCCTGGGCGTTGCCGACTGATCGGTTGCAGCGCCTCCCTTTCGATACCCCTAGGATGGATTTGCATGGGCAGTGCATGATCAAATATAGGAAGATCCTAGTGTGCATTGCATTCACTGAACTCAAAGATATTAATATTTCATCATCTATTTATTGCCTCTCCATTTGATTTTTCAAAACAAAAAATATTTTTTTGACATTCTATAAATATAAAATAACCTCTTTTTTTTTATTTTGAAATTTATTAGTCAGTGCAAATATGGATTGCAGGCTTTTGATGAGGCTATCTCTGAACTTGATTCTTTGGGAGAAGAATCATACAAAGACAGCACCTTGATAATTCAACTTCTTCGAGACAACTTGACGCTGTGGACCTCCGATATCACGGTCAGTCTCCCTGATTTTTCCTGGGTTAGTCTAGAAACGATGATGTTATTGTATCACAGTTATCATGTGACTGGACTTTTTCTGGCAGGAGGATGGAACGGATGAGATCAAGGAAGCTACGAAGAAGGAAACAGGCGAGGGCCTGTGAACTTAATTTAGTTCATTTATCTTGCTAAAAGAACAAAATTATCTGCTTGTAGTGTGGTATTTTCCATGATAAAGCAACCAATACTCCCTGGTGGATTGATAGCTGATCCTATTTCAGTGTTTTTTTGGTTGGGGTATCTACGTGCTAGTTATTATGAAGGATCCTAAATCCTTATGAAGGACATAATGATTCTACTTCAGTGTTTTATTTAGTATCTACGGTGCCTCTATGATCCTTAGGAGGTTATAGAAAGTCGGTCTATTTATTATATAAAAAAATAGTGTTAGAATTAGGGTCGATCCGTGGTAGGGGGATTGGCTTGTGGTAGGTCAGTCATTTGGCACGGTAGGACGGGTTGATTTGAGAGATTGATAGTTTTTTAATTCAATATAATCTAAAACGGAGTGTGAGTTAGGTAAATCCATTCACGTTCTATTAAAAATTTTAAAAAATATTCATATTTTTAACTTGTTATTTTAGAAAGATTTCATTAATTAAATATATCTAGAAATAAATATTTTAAATATAAATGTATATTAATAATGAAAAATATTATTTTTATTTTAAAATTATAATAAAAAATAGTAAATTAATATAAAATTTAATTTATATGTGTTTAGAGTTTGGTTGTTGTTGATGTGTTTCTCAATCTGCAAGATGACTCGTGCAAGTCGATGGACTTAGGTGGGTCATCTCACGATGGATTTAGATTGATAAAATTTTAATCTAATTTATTTATCTAATCGTGATTTAGATTGATAAAATTTTAATTTAATTTATTTATCTAATCTAAATTAACGGCTGGCTGAATTTATTGATGGGATTAAAAATGAATGTTAATTTTCGTTTGAAAAAATTATCTTTATTCCATTGCAAAAATATTTAAGGATTTATAAAGATGCTATCTTTCCTATGATTTTTCTTTATAAAAATCCTCTCTTTGTTTGACTTGTTATTTTTTTAATATTCGTGGATTAACATTTCATTAAAAAAATAATGAACGGGAAGACCAATTTGGTTTCATAAAAAAATTTCACCAAAAACGTTCGAACGTTCGTGTGGATTAACATTTCATGATTCCAAAATGGTTTGATTAATACTTTAAATTAATTTTCTAATAGCTTTATGATTCTGCATCAATAACAAAAATTTACTAATTTTAATATTTTAGTCCGTAATTGTAATAAACTTGCTATTTACATTTATTCAATAAATATTATCAATTTAACCATAACCACACTTGCAAAGAGTGTTGTGAAAAATACCCAAGGACATAGCCAGAGTTTTTTTATCACACGATAAATTTATAAAATTGAACAAGAATCCAAAGATCAAAAAATTACCCTCCGATATAATGACTAAATTCTATTTCTTGATTGATTCTTTTTCAATAGTAATGAGACAAGACCGTCAAAGTGATGAATTTCACCTTTTTACAAAATTACACAGTTGTTAATGCATGTTTTTGATACCATATGAGCAGATGAAAGCAGCACAAAAGGCACCAAATTAACGACGGTATATGGATATCAAACTTACAGAATTATGGAACCATAAACTTAATGCAGTGTGTCAAAGCATCTACGCGAAGAGAATCACACTTACAAGAACTACCAGACATCTTGAGATATTATGACAGTGGTTTGGCACCTTAATACGAGTTTTCAGCAGAGTTAGGATGATATGTTCTCCTCCTCAGTTGAGATTCAGGAGTGGGTTGCTGCAAAAAGATCCTAGTCGGATCATTCGGATCAACATACCTGCACATAGAGATGTTGAATCAGACAAACTTAAAACTAGAGGAATGCCAACATTTCAATTGCAAACATTTGATGTTATCGATGCCCGTCTACTCACGCGCGCCTCATCATGTCATCCACTGGAGTCTGAGCAGCTTGTAGTGGATCCACATGGGCTGCAGCTTCTTGAGCACGATAAGCAGCTGCATGCTGATTGTATTGCCTCACGGTTCCAATGAGATTTAAGAAAAGAGGAACAAAAGTTCCACATCCACCTTCCTTGAACAAGATTTTGAATTTGTGAGTTGAGTAGAGTGCACTGTGCTGGCCCTCTGGTACCACCTGAGTTAGGCACATCCAAATGAAATGATTGAGCCATCAAATGTATATTCAAAAAAGGTCAAAAAAAAAAAAAAAATAGTGCCTGTCCAGTACTTACAGGTTCCACGGATCCTGATATGTTATTACAGTGAAATATTGGCTGGTTGAATTTTTCTCCATGAACAAATAGCTGCAAAAGAAAGCAAGCTATGCTTACACGGAGATAATAACCAAGCATGTGTTTGGAGATGCTAATGAACAAACAAAAGAACAAAGCAGTTAATGCTCAAAATGAAAGATTCTATGCATGCTACAACATATGAGGGAAACAAGGGGGAATTGGAAGAATTCAGAAGTAGCTGTTTGGCATTTTACAATCCCACTGACACCGTGCAAACTAGATTCTGCTCGAACAGGGAACGAGAATGCAGGCAGCTTTTATCAGGTGGTGCGCATATCATGTCTATAGATATTCTTTAAGAGAGCTTATCTGAGTACACCATATGCGCCATATGTAATCTTTAGTTAGCAGACATGGCTAACTATTTGCAATATTGTCCCTATCAGCTACATGTTAGATGTTGTAAGCAACAGTGAAAAATCCAGTTGTAGAACGAGCTACTTACAAAATAAATTGGTGATACGATGTATACTTCTGGCTAATGCAACATAAAATTATGCTGTTTGACCATTACCAAAAATATATTGGCAACCCCAGAGATTAACTTAACAAAATCAGTTTCACTTGCAATTTTTAATAACCAAATTAATAAAGATTATGGAACCAAATAATGACAGAAGATATGTTCATAAAAAATTCTACAGACTATTATACATGAAATAAAATAAAGAATATGTAATAGGGACAATCAAAGTTATGGCTCAGCAGAAAGTACCATCCACTCGTGCCAAGCAAATATGAATCCCATGCACAAGATGCCAAATGCAATTAGTAGTATACAATTAATTCAGAAAGCTCATACCAGAGGCATATCAAAAGCCACAAAGTTTCCAACAGGTTTCTTTGCAACAAACACCATCCTTATGTTTGACAAGTAAATAATTCCCTTTGCTTTGACATGATCTTCTCTGGAAATAAAATCAACTGAATTAAAAAAAAAGCATTTGATGCGATTGCAGCATTTTAGATTTGCATAACACAAGGTAGGCAACTAAGGCACATGCTATAGATTGATTTTATAATGAACAGAAGGCACAATTCATTGGTTAGTTTCTACCAACATCAGATTTCTGAAACATATGGGTAAGTGCAGAAACAGCTGATTACATACATTGATTAGTTAATTCATATATCGTAGAAATCATTCACAATTTCTTTAAAGCAGATTGAATGATACGATATGTGTAAATTATCTCAAATTACATCTTGTTGCTTTGTCTACAACAAATAGACACGAACAACAATAGATAATAAAAAACATTTAAAAAATATATAAAACGAGGTAAACAATCACAGAGATAAAAACTTCTGGTTGAAAGCACATATGACGAGCAAAGCTAATAACTTTACATTGGAGGCACGTATTACACAATGAAAACTATAAGTGCCTTATATGGTTCGTTAATGGTACATTTTCCTACAACTCGGTTTTGTTTGAAAAAGCTCCTGGTTTTCAACTGCATTTTGTTTGGATCAGATACTAGAATCGAAACCATCTATAGGATGTGTATCATCGACCAAAAATAAGCGGATGCGTAGGAGCCTAATCTAGGGTAAAATCAATAGTAACGAAGAGCACACTTCCGAATATCACACACATCCATCCTATGAAGTACATGCATGAGAGTTCAATATGACTAATGTAACAAGACGGTCCTAAAAAAGCTCTGAAAGAAGATTCATCTCCGCAAGTTTCTCAATCATATTCGGAACAAAAGCTCAACCATTCACGACGCGATAATACGTAATTGCACAAATTCGCATCACATGCACACGGGATCATCCAAAACCGAGATCACTCTGAAAAATTTCCTCTTTGGTAAGATAAACACACACATTAAAAAAAAAGACTAATCCAAGAGCGGAATCAGGAATCGAGGAAGGGGAATGAACCCGGGGATTTTGTCGATCTCGAACTCGACGCCATCCCTAGCGAGCACGAACAACTCGCCGACGAAGGGCACGGGCATCCCGTTGGGGAACAGCTGAGGGTTCATCGCCATCTCCGTCGTTTCCTATCTCGCTTTCTCGCCTTCGAATCAAATGGAAATTTGAGTTCGTCTATTTGGGCAAACCCGGATCCGGAACCTTCCAGATTGGTCGTTCCGCTGACGTAAACGCGTCGCATATTATTTTATGTAAAGATTTTATTTTAAATTTTAAATAAGATAATTAAAAAAATTATATATAAGTTAATTTATCTATTATCTAAATTTAAATTTAATAAATAATAATTTGTTAAATTTAAGAAATAAAAAATTTCTATTCTAAAAATAAAATATTATTTGTTTCAACTTATTTTATAAATATAATAATAAAATAGAAAAAAAATAATAAAAATATTGGAATAGTTGATTTAGCGGGTAGTGAAAATTGATTATTTAAATTTAATAAAATAAATTATTTATTTTAAATTTTAATACAGTGATAGAAAATTTGATATGTGTACTTTTATCTTGTTTTTCATGATTATTGATATTTTTTACCTGTATGATTTTTGTTAAATAAAATATTTTTTCAAAATAAATGATCAATTTTGACTATTTACTGGGCGCCGTAGTGTATATATATATATATTTAAAAATATTAATTTAATTATTTGAAATGTTTAATTAATCTATAAAACTATGCTTTAAAAATATATATTATTTTTAAAAAACTGAAAATTAAAATACAGAAACTACGCTGCTCCTGCAGCGACACTACTAACCTTCCATCTCTCTCGTTCTTCATTAAACTAACTTCTCTTGGTATTTAGGAGAAAATATTGATGGAGAATGCGTCGGCGAAGCCGGCAAGGAGCTCCTCGTCGTAGCAGCTCTCCGTTTGGTCCTCCTCAGCCAGCGCCGCCTGCAACTGGCTCCTCCAGTCCACCTCCACCTTACGGCTCTTGCTCTGCTTATGCTCAGCGTCGTCGTAGCTGTAGAACTCGAAGTTGTTCCCATTCGCTGCCTCCATCTCCGTCTCCGTCTCCGTCTCCGTTTCCATCTCCCCGTTCCTTTTGAACCGACCTCTCACTCGCGGCCGGCTGTCGGCCAACGTCTTCCTGCACGCGTACTTAGAAAGCAGAGGGGGATGTGAATGGCATCGACTCATCAGAATTCTTCTTCAATCAGGATCGATCAATTTAAAATGGAAAAAAATAATAGTTACAGTGATCTTCCTGCGGAAGTTCCTTTGATTTCGTTTGCTCCGATACCTCTCGATCCTTTCCTTCCTCTCCTCGGCGCTGTATCGCCCGACGCGATGATTAGCGTTGGGACAACTCATCATCCCCTGCAATAGTATCCACGGAGCAACAAAAAAAGATTCAATTTTGAATGCGGGGAACGATTCTAAATGGGAGTTTGGTAGGTACGGGAGGAGAAATCTGTCGACGAACGACCTGGAGGTCGCCGGCGCTGAGGACCCGCCTCATGGGGGGGCTGGCGTTAGAGTTGAGGACGTGGTGGTGGTGGAAGGGAAGCGAGTGGGAGCTGCTCCTCCTCTGGAGATATGATCGAGGAAGTCCATGAGGAGGAGGAGGAGCAGGGTACGCCGCCACCGCCATGGTCGCCGCTGTGGCGGAGAAGAAGAGCGGGTGGAGGCCACTGTCGCTGTAAGAGGAATCGAACATGGCTATGCAAAGCGCTGAGTGAGAGCAGGAGAAGCGTGTGCGCGCCTACTTATCACCGATGCTCTAGTTGCGCTGATCATGGTGGATCTCTGTGAATGTGGAATTAAGTGTGGCTTGTGAGGCTAATGATGTGATCTCCCATCTCTCTTATGCCAGTGAGGGAAGATCACAGCAGCAGCTTCTTGTGGTGTCCATGGAGTAGGTCATCTGTTTGAATTAATAGATGAAAAAATAAAATAAAATAAAATAGAGAATAATTATTTAATTGATATTTATTAAAGTGTTTATATAAATTGTCTAAATAATAATGGAAAGATTAAATATGACCTATAATTTATAAGTATAATAATAAATATAATAGATTTGGAATATTATTTTTACTATTTGATTCATATATTGTGAAGCTAAATATAATAATATCAATTAATTGAAATCAATTTGAGATTATTTTTCATTATCATTGATACGGTGCATAAAGGTGAGGTCCGATAAGACTAGGTAGTCAGAAGTTAAGGGGACGTGATAGTCAGAAGTCAAAAGGGCATGACAGTCAAAAGTTAAGAGAACGTGACAGTCAGCAGTTAGGGGAAAGAAAGAGTTAGATCACCTGACGTTATCAGAAGCATAATTCTCGATCGGATACTAACAGATCAGGATATCAAATTAAAGACATGAGATGTAGCATGGAGTAAGGTTGGACCTTCCCCAACTGGTCTGGTTTCCTCAACCCGATCTGCATAGACAGGCCTAGTATTTTCAGTAAGACAACTCTCAGTCGACCCTTCAGTACTTTAAGCGTGAAAGATGGGGCCCTCATCGCAGCTCATCTTCCTCATCAAGACTCGGGCCAGGCGCCACACCCTAATGGTCAGCCCGAACGGCCCATAGATAAACCCGGGCGGGACAGAAGGCACTAGGCGACAACAATGTCAGGGAATCGTAACAACCTTCCAGGGAATAACCGCCATATATCAGGGAATATTCCAAGAGTTTGCTGTCATCTGCGAGTAGAACCTTCTTTCAGTTCATAAGATGATGTCATGTGTCCTCCATCACCCGACAGGCTCTGACACCCGACATTCTCTAACATTGATCAGGCTCCAGAGGTACGCGTGGTCAGATAAAAAGGGAGGTCCTCTCTCTTGAGCAGGTATGCGCACATTCACACTTGTTTTCTACAGTTTTTTTCCTTCGTACACTATTCTTCTAGGAAAAAAGTATCTGACTTGAGCGTTGGAGGGCTTGCGCCAGGGACTTTTTCCCTTATTTCTTATCTCTAATGTTCCGTGTGCTTATCTGAGTGTGGGTAGAGCCCAAGTACCACCGGTTTAATCACCATCTTCCGTCAGTCCCACGTGGGGTCTGTTTTCCTGGGCACATAAGCTAGGGGCGTCCAAGTCACCTCTTCGTCAACACCAACGACATCTCAGCTGGCCTTCGCCTGACTCAGATTCTGGACAGGATCAATCGCCATTACCCTCGACAAACTCAACGAGAGTGCCTTAACGTTGAGTTTGAGTGCTAACTTGATGAAATGTTGTCTGAATAATGGCTTGGTAAATATATCAGCAATTTGATGTTCTGTAGAGATGTAAGAAACTGAAAATTGTCGAGTCACCATACGCTCATGAACAAAATGGAAATCAATCTCTACATGCTTGGTACGAGCATGAAAAACAGGATTTTTCGTAAGATAAGTTGCTCTAATATTATCACACCAGATTTTATACGTAGCAGTTAGGGAAAAGTGTAATTTAGAAAGAAAATATTATAGCTAAATAATTTCTGACGTCGCATTAGCTATAACTTTATATTCAACTTCAGTAATTGAGCGAGAGACTATAGGTTGTTTCTTTGAAAACTAGGAAATAAGATTTCGACCAAGAAATATAGCATATCCACTAGTAGAACGTCTATCTTCGGAAGATTCAGCCCAATCTACATCACTGTAGACAATCAACTCTCGTGATAACTGATGATATAAAAGACCATGTAGCATAATGCCTTTGAGATATCGAAGAATTCTCTTAACATTTTACCAATGGTATTCAGTAGGAGTATGTATAAATTGACAGACACGATTCACAGCTAAAGCAATATCAAGTCATGTAATGGTAACATATTGTAGGGCACCAACAATGTTTCGGTAGATCTGAGGGTCAGACATTGAGAGGAGGATGAAGGTGCAGTGAAAACACCTTCAATGATTGGTGTGGAGATAAGACGTGCACCATCCATTTTAGCTCGTTGTAGAAGAGTAATATATTTATTTTGAGAGAGAAGACAATGTTCAGAATGTGAAAGAAACTCTATGTCAAGGAAAAAAATTAGCATTACCAAGATCCCGAATAGGAAACTCTTGACGAAGAAGATGGAGCAAAGTAATAATGTTGTTTTGATCACTACCAGTTATTAATATATCATCCACATAAATCAAAACAAATATTAAAAATTCCTCATTATATTTGTAAAATAGGGAAAAGTTAATTTTTGAACCAGAAAATTCCTGAGTATGAAACCGGGTAGATAGACGATGAAACCGTGCACGAGGTACTTGTCGAAGACCATATATAGATTTCTGAAGTTGACACACATGTGTTGGATGTTACGGGTGGATGAATCCAGGTGATTGCTCCATATAAACAGTTTCTTCAAGGTGTCCATGAAGGAAAACATTGGAAACATCTAATTGTCGTATCAGTCAATTGGAGCTAACAATTATAGATAGTAGTAATCTAATAGTCATAATTTTGATGACTGGACTAAAAGTATCATTGAAGTCAATACCTAATTGTTGATTAAAGCTTTTAGCAATAAGGCGAGCTTTGTAACGTTCAATAGATCCATCTGCACAATACTTAATTCGGTAAATTCATTTAAAGCCCACAATATTCATAGATGGAGTATGAGGAACCAAGCTCCAGGTTACATTACGAAGAAGAGCATCAAACTTTGTAGTCATCGTAGCACACCAATTTAGATCTTTGACTACCTGTTTAAAGCTAGAAGGTTCAATAAAATTGGAAGAAGTAATAAGAGCACGTGGTAGAGGATAATGAGTGGAAATTAGTTGACATCGTGTATAAATATCACTTAGAGGAAGCATTCACTAAGGAGTATCATCATCAAAACTACTCAGAGATTAGTGGTCAGACAGATGAAAATTAGAATTGGAGAGTGGATCACCACTAGCCGCTGAGTCTACAGGAATATGCGGAGATAGAGCATGACCCAAGATACCATCCCCCTTGTACTTTCAATATGTCTTGATGAATCAATATGTAGGGATTCTAGTATATTACTCGGTGATATTAGATAGGTGCCTTGATTATATGAAGAATGATCCAAGGTAGCAACTGCAAACGGGAAAAGAGATTCATCAAAAGTAACATATCGAGAAATATATTTCTGTCGGTCGAAATATAGAGGTAACGGTACCCATGATGCAAATTACTATAACCAAGAAAAATATATAGTAGAGAGCGAGGATTTAACTTGTGTTTAGAGTAAGTTAGTAGCCAAGGATAACATGCGCAACCAAAGATACGAAAGAAAGAGTAATCTGGAAGATGATTATAAAGTTTTTCTAATGGATACTTATTTTGAAGTAGTGGAGTGGGTAAATGATTGATAAAGTAAACTGTAGTTTGGACAGTATCATCCCAAAATTTAAGTGGAACTAAGGCATGATTAAGAAGAGCTAAGGCAGTTTCAACTACATGATGATATTTTCTCTCGATGGATCTATTTTGTTCAGGAGCGTGGGGACAAGAGACTCGATGGAGGATGCCAGAGGAAGTAAGATGGCAATGAAGCACTTGATACTCTTCATCCCAATCAGAACGAAGGGAGAGTATTTTACGATCAAAATAACGTTCAACATACTTTTGAAAACGATAAAAAATATCGAAGAGATCAAATTTTCTTTTTATAGGAAAAATACAAGTGAACTTGCTAATGTTATTAATAAAAATAACATAATAAAGAAAACCCTGATGAGAAAGAATAGGAGCAGGACCCCATACATCAGAGTGAATAATTTTCAAAGAAAAGGTAGAGTTGCGAGTAGAGGATACAAAAGGTAGTTTATGAAATTTTACTTTCATACAAGCTTCGCATAAATGAGATGATGATGCTAAAGAAGTTGGTAAACCAAAACGACTAATAATGTCTTGAACAAGGTGTAGAGACGGATGACCAAGACATGAATGTCAAGAGAATTTGTCCTTGTGTTCTCCAATAAAGGTATTAAGAGAGGTGGGTTGAAGATGATAAAGATCATTTTTAGTGTCCCTTTGGACTAGAATAGTTCCTGTCATGGGATCCTTCACAAGACAATGATGAGAATGAAATTCAAAAAACACATGATTATCAAGAGTAAATTGGCATACGGAAAGTAAAATAGAAGAAACATGAAGAGTATTGCGCATGTGAAAAGTATGACCACATGAATGAAAGGAGATGTTTCCAATGTGAGCAATTTACAAATCTGAGCCATTGCTTATTTGTACCATGTCAGGTCTATGATAAGGTGAACCTTCTATAAGAATATCATACTCTGGTGTTATATGATGAATTGCTCCAGAATCTGGATGTCATCCTGAAATTGATGCCATTACCTATTTATACCATGTCAGGTCCATGATAAAGTGAAGCTTCTGTAAGAATAGCATACTCCGGTATAACATGATGAGTTGCTCCATAATTTAGATGTCATCTTGGGGTTTTAGGAACCGATGACGTTGCATTAGGAGGGATGGAGAGTGAGAATGCTCCAGAATGAGATGATTGAGTACTAGATTGTCAAGATGAGGGAGAGGGTCAATTTGATGATACAGGTCCTCCTTGAAAATTTGAATCGTATCTTTTACAATAATTTTGAGCATAATGACCATAGTTGAAGCAAATCTGACAACATCCTTGACCTCGACCTCAACCTCGACCTCGGCATCTGAAACCTCCAATCTGATTTTGATAACCATGTTGGGGAGGAGACTGATTATGTTAATTAAGTTATGGAGTTTTGCTAATCATGTGTGCCGATAAAGAAATAAATCTGGCATCCTTTGAGATTGTATTTGTAGAAACCTTTCATGAGAGGATAACATATTATGAAGAGTTTCGAGTTATACTTGATCATTGTGAGTCATCATACTAGGAACAAAGCTATCATATTGAGGACTCAAACCTATAAGAGCATGCATTAATAGTTTTGGATCAGAGACCAGATGTCCAATTGTAGCTAGGCTATTAGCAATGGTCTTAACTGATTGCATATAGTCACTGATAGAGGCATCTCTTTGTTGAACATACTGTAATTGTAGACGAAGTTGGAAAACCCGTGCTTGAGAGTGGGATGCAAAAGAATGATCAAGATCTTCCCAAACCTGACGAGAGGTGTTGAAGCCAACGAGCATTGGAAGTATAGGCTCGGTAATTGATGAGATTAACCAAGACAAGACTAATTGATCATTCTTAAATCAAATAGTATAAGATGGATCATCTTTTTAAGGTGAGGATGAAATACCATTAACACGATCAAGTAAGTCATGAATACAAAGTAAAGAAAGAAATTGTAATTTCGAAAGTAAATAATTATCATGGTCAACAGAAAAAGAAGAAATCATATGAAAAGGGAAAGATATATTTTGTGATGGCACAGGGATCTCAATAAAATTGACAAAAGATTTTTTTTTTCCTCGATTTTTTTCTCTACTGCTTTATTTTTTTTCATTTTTTCCCTTTTGTTCTGCTCATTTTTCCCTCTTTTTTTCTTCTCATTTTTTTTCTTTGTTTTCTTCCTGCTTTTTTTCGTTGCTTTTTTCCCTAACAGAACTTTTTTTTTCGTTGCTTTTTTCCCTAACAGAACCAGGGAAAAAATGGAGAAGAAAAAAAAATAAAATGAACAAATAATAATTTTATCTTGCTACGATTGACGTTGTCGAAGTTGTTATCGTCGATGGAAAAGAGTTGCTAATAAAAGAAGAAAAGTTGCTGCTGTCGAAGTTGCCGAGGTTGCTACACTATAAACAATTATATCAAACCTCGATGTAGAAACTCCTGTAGCTACTGTAACAAAAATTCGGAAGAGGAAAATTAGAAGGAAGAGAAAATAACTCTGATATCATGTTGAAACTAATAGATGAAGAAAATAATAGATTAGAAAATAATTCTTTCATTGATATTTACTAAAGCCAATAAACTTATTTATATAAGTTGTCTAAACAATAATGGAAAGATTAAATATGACATACAATTTATAAGCATATCAATAAATATAATAGATTTCATATCAATAAATATAATAGATTTGGAAGTATTATTTTTTGCTATTTAATTAATATCGATCTTGATTGTGATGTTAAATATAATATATCTCAATTGATTGAAATCAATTCGAGATTATTTTATATATATATATATATATAGCGCTGATATCCTGCGCGACGCGCACAGTGCGCAACTGTGCGCGTCGCGCAGGATTTCAGCGTTTTTTTTTTTTAATTTTTTTTTAAAATTTTGAATTAAAAAAATAATTAAAATATGTTTTAAAAATTTTATTTTTAGGATTCATGTTTCCCAATTGGGTTATAATTTGTAAGTTATTTTTTTTTAAGATTTTATCTTTAGGGTTCAGATTTCTCAATTGGGTTATAGTATTTAGTAAAAAGAAAAATTAAAAAAATAAATTTAAGTATTTATAGAGTATTATAATGTGTTTAGGAGATATATTCATGAATTAGATATTTATATATAAGAAAATATTGATTTTTTAAAATTTAAAATAAAAAAAAAACTATAAAAAGTCTGATATGCTGCGCGCGGGCATAGTCGCGCACTGTGCGGCGCGCAGCATATCAACATTATATATATATATATATATATATATATATATATATATATATAATGATGTCCACCTTACTATTCAACCATATATATAATTATCTAGCTGCCCTCTAATATTGTTATCTATCGCCTAAATCTTCTATCTAATTTTTAAATAGGTTAAACGCATAGTTTGTAGAATCGCGATCCTATACAAAATCAATTTAGGGTCCGGATCGGATCATAAAATCATACGATTCTACCAAAAACCTTTGAAATTTTATGATAGATGATTAATAATTAGAAAAAAATCTAAATAACTCATTTTAATAATAATAATAATAATCAACCTCAAGAATATTCTCTTATTTTACAAGATCTAATTTAAAGGACAACAAAGCACTTAACGTAGTAGAAGCTATTGAATTCTTTAATTCGAACACGAATGTTAAAATAATCTTCTAAAGACTCATTCATTCCATAGAATATTGGACAATAGACATCAAAAACTTATCATTTTGGGGGAAAAGAAATGATAAAATATTATTGATTAAAAACTAACTCAAAAATAATTAAATAGATATTTAAATAATCTTAAAACCCTAGCCCTAACTTTGCAAAAGACGAAAAAAGGTAATAAAAAAGATTAAAAATCTTTCAAGCCTCCGAAAAGGCTTTAAATGATATTTTTTGGGTTTAAAACTAGACGATCAAGGGTAAAACTTGAAACTAATTATAGATCTCTGAACGAACTTTGATCTGATATATTATAGGTCTTGTGGTTCAATCTGAATCAAAAGTTTTGACCTCTCAAAGCCTCCATCGATCTTGCTCCGATTTTGCTATGATCCTGTTATGATTCTATCGATTCTGTTTCGATCCTATCAATCCTATCGATCCTGCTCTGATCCTACTGCAAAACTTGATTTTGCACGATCTAGGATCGATTTGTGCTTCTAAATCATAGGATTGTACAATCCTACAATCCAAGATAGCGATTTTACAAAATACGGTTGGACGTGTTATAGCAATTACAAAATCTTCACTGCTACAACATTAGGGATGTAAACGAGCTGAGCTGAGCCGAACTTTTGGATGTTTGAGTTTGACTCGTTTATAATCGAGTCGAGCTCGAACTTTATTTAACGAATATATTCATGGCTCACGAGCTTATTCGAGCATTTATCGAGCCTAAACGAGCTTAATAAATATAAATTATAAATTTAAATATTCATTAAAAACTAAATTATATATTTTTAAAAAATTATAATAATCTTGTTAAAATTTATAATTTTATTCTAATAAATAAATTTAATATATTTATCTATGTTTTTCATAAGCATAGTATAAAATCTATAAATTCAATATCAAAACTATTATTTTTTTATTTAAAAGTTTATTCATGAGCTTAACGAACATGTTCACGAGCTAACAAGCCGAATATTGTGAAGCTTGAGCTTGGTTTATTTATCTTAACGAGCCTCATTAAACGAGCTCAAACGAGCTTTTATCGAATCGAGTTTTGAATAGCTCACGAGCGGCTTGGCTCATTTACACCCCTATACAACATCAATGTTAAGTGAGCAGGTATAATCCGCATTGTAGTTGCTATGATTTCGTAACTGTTATAACTTGAATATTAAGTAAATTCAATCCGCATTATACTAGCTACGATTTCATAGCTACTCCAACAACATGAATCTTCGTTGTAACAACTTCGAAATAATAATTGCTATAACGTGAATATTTTTGAATAGATTAAGAATGCATTATAACAACTTCGAAATCATAACTGCTGTAGCATATGTAGAGATTTAAACAGGAGATAGTACTAGAGGATAGTTGGCAATTGTACACGGTTAAATAGTAAAGTGGAGGTGCCCTTTTGATAAAAAATTAAAATGGGACACCTTTCGATGATTTAGAAAAAAGGGCATCCTCTTAACTCTTGTCTTTAAAACTTTTATTCAATATTCAGAATTCTCTAGATAAAAAAAATAAATTGAAAAAAAAAATAAAAAAGTGCCTCCTAAATTATCTAAATCATAAAAAAATTATTTTTCAAAATAAAAAATAAAAGGACGCTCCATAAAATTTATTTCTAGGATACCCCTTATCCAACATTGTTATAGTAGTTATCGGTGACTACTATAATGTAGAGATGCTATCAATAGCTGTTACAATGTATAGAAATTAGACAATAGCTACTATAATTTTTTTCAAGTGATTTTAGAGTTTAGAATTTATAATTTAAGGTTTAAGATTTAACTACAACTATTTTAAAGTGATTTTAATTAATTTAAAACAATTTGACGAAGTTTAAATAATTTTAATTAAATTGGTAAAAAAAATTGATATAATAATGATTTATGTATAGTAATTTGATTAAAGTGAATAGTTAATTTTTCATATTATAATAACTACTGAGCAACTTCTACACTAAATTCTAAATCTTAAAATTTAGCACTTTAAATCTTAATTATAATTTCATTAAAATTATTTAAATTTCATCAAAACTATTATTCTTTTAAAGTATTCAAAATCATTTTAAAATAATTATAACAATTACCCATTAACCTCTATATATAACAGTTATTTAGTAGTTTCTATATATTATAATAATTAGAGAATAATTCTATATGCTGTAGCAACTAAGCTAACTACTACAATAGCATTAGAAATAAGGAATACCATTATATCAACTACTCAATAATTTTTACACATTATAGCAGTTGTAGCAAGTATCGATATCTGCTATAATACCATTGGAATAAAATTTCTAATAGAATACTTTTTTAATTTTTTTAAAAAACAAGAACGCCCTTTTCATTTTTTTGCCTAAATAAATTTGTAAAATTCTATAAAATGAGAGAGAAAAATTAAATTCTATAAAAAAATTTATAAATTGTATTTATAAAATTCAAAAGAATATGATCCCAAATAAGAATTGGATCACATTAAATTTATTATATATAATTTTATTCTATATTGTATGAAATTATTTTCATAATTTAAACCGTGATAACAAGATCACGCGACAACAAATTTACCATTACATCATGCTTCCTTTCAGATGAAATAATACAAACAAACCAGTCATGAGCCATAAAGTAGGGATCCCGATAAAGGACATTCGTAACTTCTGAAAGCCTGAGAGCCAACACCATGGAAATTAATAGATTACCTTACTAACAAGTGTTTAAGAGCAATGATCCACACAACTCTTGCAATCATCCTCTAACTTTGGAATGAATGAGAGGTACAAGAAGTTCAAGGAATGTAATATAGCTCTCTACCTTTATAAAATTCATCAAAAAGAAAGAAGCAAATCAAATTTGACCAGATGGCAAATATGCAAAAGAAAATCAATATTAACTCCATTCACCCCAAGGCTTTGTAGATGGCCTAGGTTACTGATCACATTCAACTTTAGAAAATAGTGAAACTGATCCTTCCAAAAAGCTTGAACTAATGGGAACAGTGTGGAGGAAAGCCTTGCATAAATTGATCTGAGAAAACTTTCTGAATTTCTGACTTTCCTTAGATCTCAGCACTTGAGTATATGGAAGAAATATCTACAATGATGCCCATTAGCAACCAATTGAAAGAATCCAACGCGTCTTAATGCATCGTCATCCATGAATAGCTAACACAAGAAGCCCTACACAATTCCAAGTGAAGAAGCACCTAATTAAAGGAAGATCAATCAGCATTGAATTATCCATTTAGTCCAAACATTTCAATCACTTCATCAGAGCCGAAAGTGAAATAGTCCCATACTGATCCATATACATAGAAGCCTTACCTTTGTTTACTCACTATACCGGGTAAGGATTCAAACTTGAAGAACAATGAGATTTATGTGGAAGAGAGTGCTCACCACCCACCAAACAGAAGTGCATTAATCAATCAGGACCGTCACCAAAAGTCAACTCACTGGTTCATTCCAGTTTTAGTCAAATCAGATGAGATCTTGAAATTTTGTTTACTCACTATATTGTGGGAACAACAATGAGGTTTATGTAGAAGTGCATTAATCAATCAACACAATCACCACATAAGTCAGCTCACTGATTTGCAGCAGTTTTAGTCAAATCAGTTGAAATCTTGAAAATTTTCGCCATAGGGCACTCTTCCTTGTCCTTAGCATGTTGACTGGATATTACTTTAAAAAAAACACAATTCTCATGAGAAATTTTGGTTTTTTATGCGTTTTAGAATTATTTCATTCATTGCAGTGGAGAAAAAGCCTGAATCCTAGCATTCCTGCTGTTTTAGTTGGTTTTTCCATCCCCTTCGCACTTATCCTTTTGAGAATTCAATGGCACCAGTCATCATAACTTCCACCATTCATGCAACTTTTATCAGGAAGAGAGGACCATTGCTAACCATGGTTCCTGATGAACTATGTCTGATACAGATGTCCTTAAACCTTCAAACAAATTGAGACTGAAACTTTGTGCTTGTCAAGTCCGTGTATTTTAGATCAAAGGGACACGAGAAAATCATGATCAATAAACATGAAGCCAGTATGTTTTTACTCAGATTGACACATACCTTTGCAATCTGATAACTTCTATAGTTTCATCAGTATGTTTGAAAGAAAAAATGCTGTTAGCATCAATCTGCACCTTTTTATTATTTCTCTTAATCCATCTACCTGTGAAAGAATATGGCCAGTGTTCTTTTGTTAGGTTGATTCAAAATCTAGACAAAAATAACAAGATAGATAAAAAAAAAAATTGCCTACAATTATTATAGACAGCATATTACCAAATGTTCTAACATGACATGAAAATGAATATTGATCCATCTCAAGTCATGACCAGTGACAGTTTGACAAATAAAACAGAAGCTAGGAGTAGATGGAATCCTAGCTCAAGGTACAGTGCAACCTATTTGGTCACTTAAGTGATCGCTCACTTTCAAGCAGTGTCCTTAGACCACGTATCACATATTGCTTCGTGACTTTGTGGCACATCAAAAGGTATTCAACTTGCACTAGCTTTGTGTTTCTTTTTTCTTTTGAGCAGAAGTATTCAACTTGCACTTGAGCAGAGGAAAATGGACCTACCACTTTCTCCATGAAACAATGAAGTCCTCCTTAGCACCTTTGTCTATGCACTAGTCTGATGACCTCCACCAACATAGTACGATAAATCCATAACCAAGGAAATGAGAATGATCTAGCTAGTGACCATCACATGCAACACCATTCAACACTGCCCCCTAAAAAGACTACCATTTAATTTGCATGCTTTCAGTGTTCTTTCCTTTTCATATAGAGTTCTGAGTACAACAATGCAGAATTGCCATAAGTTGCAAGGACAATACTAGTAAGAATCCAGAACCCACTAAGGTCCAAGGCAGTCATATAATCAGTCTGAACGGAACATCTCACATGGTTTTTGCAGGAGAATGATTTCCCTTTGAACATGGCTGCCTGCAGAGGAACAAAATGATACATCAAACAAAAAGACATGGATATTGTTTCAGTCACCTATTGTTCAGTGTGTGTACTTGTTCGGTAGCTGACAAGAATGATCCATGTCGTGTTGGTTTCCAATTGGTTCATAACACAATCAGCAGCAATCATGCCAAGAGGACTGAAATCTACATAGTTGAGGAACAATTAGAAACAGTAGAGGCCCGCCTCAGGAATTTCAGATTATATTGACGCAACTTGACAGCAGCAGAGCGCCATCTCGAAGTTCATGCACACAATGACATCATTGCTTGCATTAGATTAATCTATGCGCAAAAAATTAGAGATCCTAATAAAGGATTGATCCTATCGGAACACGGGAAAGATGGACAGTCGGCTAGGTGGCTTTGATGTTGACCGTGAAAAGACTTTGAGCTAGAGGAAGGTGACGCCAAGCGGTCTTGCATGTCAAAAAGAATATAGAGGTAAGAGAACGTCAGCAACCGGGCCAGACACTCCGACTCTCAAATCAGACAAATGATCGAGAGAATAATGGAGTGCGACAGACAGTAAAAATGAGCAGTGAGATCCGAGTGTGTAATTTTGCGTACCCGGCCCTTTAGGAGGAGACCCTTTATATAGTGCTAGTTTTCCTTTGTGTACGAATATCAATGCATTTTCAAAAAAGGACCGACTATTCTGGCATTCTGACAACTTTCCTAAAATAGACTCACCATTTCTGTGCTTTGCAGGTAAAAGCTTCCTTCGTACAGATTGCACAGGGAATATTCTCTTGATTTTCTGACAGCGGTAATACAAAACGTCAAAAAGGAATATTGGGTCGTTGGATTTGTGGGCCTTGAATATGCTTTGATGGTAGACCAATCGATTCCTCTCTAACGTCCGGTCGGACCTCGCTCTCGAATGGAGTCGGGTCAACTAAGGAATGTTGATCACCTTATGGATTCGGTTGTCTTAGGGTTTCATCAAGTTGGGGGGACTCGCAATCCGATCGGCAGGACCACTCAATCGAGTCGTGCTACCGTACTAATCCCGAGTGTTAACACCTCCATAACCTTGACATCCATATCAGCCGACCTTATTGACTTTGACCCCACTTCGGGGACCTTACCCTATTCTTTATATCACAAGTCTCCCCTTCAAATCTAGTTGTTGGAGGCTGCAAGTCCGACTGACTAGACACTTGTGTCTTTTTGTGTTTCTCATGTTCCGATCGGATGCTCAGTCCCTGATCCGTCACTCGACTCGAGTTGACGTCATACTTGTCCTTTGAAAACAGGACACGTCATTCACCATTAATGCTTAGTATGATGAGCATAAGCATGCTTACTGCCTCTCATCCCTAAAAAATGCGGCCTGTATCTTTCTACCATGTGGCGCACGCCTATGAAAAGAATATCTAAAACAGCAGGTTACTGTTGAAATTTGATGTGACCTCTAGCGGTTCAAATTCGACGGCGTTGATTAATCCTCTCTCCTTTGCTCCCATGATCAAACGGTTGTAGTGGGGCACTGCTAGGGTTTTTAAGGTTTACAACCTTTGATACAACTTCTATCGTTTTCTTATTCTCATCTTCGCCTTCTTCCTCGACTTCTTCAACTTCCTTCGCTACTGCAAACAATTTTTTAGGTTTCATCTTTTCGCCGTAAGTTCGTTTTTCATCCCTTTTTCGTTCACTTTTCCTGCTCCTCATGGCCACTGCTCCTCCCATCGTCGTCCACAATCTCTGGTACACTTCCATCGCCTCTGACTTCAACGGCGGGGAAGTGGATTAAATGTGACTTATAATCTCCCCCACAACCACCATATCATACCCTCCGGCCACTATCGTCCTCATCCTCCCCTTGCCGGCTACATAACCTTCTTTAAGGATCAATTTCTGGCCGACCTTCGTTTCCCACTACATCCCTTTTTCTCGGAAGTCTGTACATATTTCCACATTCCGCTCCAGCAGTTAGCCACCAATGTACACATTCAGCTCTAGTAGTTAGCCACCAACTCTATTAGGTTTTTGTGTGGAGTCATCATCCTCTTTCGTTTGTACCGAGTTCCCCTACACCCCCGAGTCTTCCATTATTTTTATTATCCCAAAAAATCTGAGCAGAATGTTATTATTCTCCAAGCCCGAATGGGTGCTGTTTTCTTCGATAAAATGTCCACTTCCAACAAAGGTTGGAAGTCTCATTACTTTTACTTCCAGTCAGTCCCTCTAGTATCCTTCCCGACAGGTTGGCAAATGAAATTGTCTCATTCTCCCGAGCTAAACGGATTCCACTGGGAGCCGACCTACCTCACTGCCTCAGTCAGCTGTCCAACTGAAAGTTCAACATTCACCAGCTGTTCTTGGAGGATGTTTTGTATATCTTCGGACTCAGTCTCATCCAAACTAGGATGCCCAACAACTTTGGTGAGAAATTCAACCTCCCTCTATTGTTGTATCTAACTGATTTTTTTCTATTTGGCAGTCAAAACCATGTGGAAGCCTGCCTAGGGGATTCCACCAAGCTAGACGACGAAGCAATAGACGAACACGGTGAGGCTGAGCTGGCAAGCCATAGGCTTTGGTCGATCAGCTCAACCGAGGAGTCAGCCGGCGAGGAGGGCGCTAGCCAACTCTCGGGGAGTGACGTGGCTGCTAATACTGAGGAATTGCACCCTCCCCCCTCGTCCTTCTGTGATGGCCATAGAGGTTTCCTCTTAGTCCACCGCCTATGACGAGCCCCTGCTTCAACGTCAACGTCTCAAGAGATGTCGCTCAGCTACAAACATGCAACAAAATTCCACCGAAGCGTTGGCACCTCGTCCATTGTCCGAGCAGGGAGAGAGTTCATTGTCAATTCCTCCTGAACTCGGAGCCCACCGTCTAATTCCTGTTTCATCTGAGCGGACACCACCAGACCCCGCACCGCCGATCGGAGCGAATCATGCGCTGCCAATTTCCTTTTTATCTCCTTCGCCGACCGAACCAACAAGGCCCCACTCTAAAATATACTCGACACCCAAATCAAAGTCTAAGTCTAGCTCATAAGGGTCCGGGCCCAGGAAAGTCAACGCCACACTCAGGCTGCCTTCTCATGAGTGACTTTGCACAAACCCCTCCGTGCCACTCCCCCCCTTAGCACTTGATAAAAATACAAGGCTCGCTGGCTTAGACTTGGGCGGACTCCCGGGCGCACACATCCGAGTGCTCCCCAGAGAAGTTGATCGATCGCTTCTCCCAAGATGTCACAGGGGTAAACTTTCTCCACTGTCATATACCCTTTTTTTGTGGTGTTAACTTTAATTTATCCTTTACTTTGTCAGTTCTGGTTGACTAGATGGCGGAGCTAAGTCATAATTACCGGACCCTTAAGGGCTCGATGGGAGGAGCAGGAACTTCTTAGGGTTCCTATGAGCGACTCCAAGTTGAAGTGGCTCGCCTAAAGAAAGAGCTAGAGAGTCAAGTCTGCTGCTAAGAGCCGAGTGGGCCCTTACTGAACAGAAGGATACAGGACTCAGCCAGGCGGGCCAAATTGAGAAGCTCCAGAAACAACTACAGACTTCCGAATCCCGCCTCTGATCGGAGATCACTCGGAAACTAAGGGTCATATCCGACCTGGACTTGAAGAACATTGAAGCCCAAGCCCTTGCCAAGAAGCTAAAAGAAGCATAGTCCACACTTACCTGCGAGCTAGCCAACAAAGAGGCCAAACTGACTGTCAAGGACCTTTAGCTTGAAGAGAAACAACGCACCCTGGATTCCAAGGACATCGAGCTAGAGGGAAAAATCTGAGCTGGCAAATTGCAAGGTGGGGGAGCCCAAGCGGCTAGAAGCTTACAGAGTGGATTACTTGCGCTCTCGGGAGTTCAATATGAAGCTCAGCTAACGTACCTCAAAGATGTTTGGCTATGGTGTGGAAGGAGCCATAAAGCAATGTTGGTAAGCTAGCTATTTGACAGCAGACATCCCCAAGAATTTCATTCGCCGCCAAAGATTTTAGAGGATATTTCAAATGATGCTTTCCCAGACTTCGCTTAGTATTCTTATGAGAACTTTTTCCTTCGGGGTTTCTTCCCCTTAGCCTTGTAAATGCGTAAGAACTTGTGCTACTTTACTGTATATATTCTTCTACTATTGTTTAGCCTTTGCCATTTTTCCTTGGTGTTATGTCGTGCATCTTTTCCTTAGCATCGAGTTAATTTATGCGCACAAATTTGTGCGAGTAATGCTTAAACAAATGTCGCACGACTAAGCATCACCCCGATTGATCGGAAACCTTTCGCTTTAGCAGGTATGCGCAACCCTTGGTAATGTGACTATCCGCTCACCTTCTCTTCATGACCTTACTAGAGGCTTATTGATGCAATATCGACCAAGTGAACAATAAATAAATAACCCTTGAGATTTCGTCCTTAATCAATTAGTCCAGTCCATCGACTGAGTGGTGCTGAGAGAGAGGCTGAATCGTGTCGAGCGAGCGGTTGAATGATACCGAGCGAGTGGTTGAATCGCGTTGAGAGAGCGATTGAATGGTATTGAGCGAGTGGCTGAATAGTGCTGAGTGAGCGGCTGAATTATGTCGAGCGAGTGACTGAATAGTGCCGAGCGAGCGGCTAAATGATACCGAGCGAGCAGCTGAATCGTGTCGAGTAAGCGGCTAAATGATTTCTCAATAAATGTACGGAGGACCCCACCCATGACTTGACGTTAAGTTGCAAGAGTTGGGAAACGTTACTTGACGTTAAGTAAGCGGCACAGAGAAACTCGCTTATAACTTGACGCTAAGACTGAAGAGTCTGAAATTAAACTTCCGACCGGATGGTCAAAGGGCACAGGGAAACCCGCTTATAACTCGACGTTGAGGCTCGATAATCTGGAATTAAAGCTCCGACCGGATGGTCGAAGGACACAAAGAAACCCGCTTATAACTCGACGTTAAGGCTCGAGAGTCTGGAATTAAACCTCTAATCGGATGGTCGAAGGGCATGAGGAAACTTGCTTATAACTCGACGTTGAGGTTCTAGAATCTGGAATTAAATCTCCGACCGAATGGTCGAAGGACATGGGGAAACCCGCCTATAACTCGGTGCTAATACTCAAGAATCTGGAATTAAACCTCTGATCAGATGATCGAAGGGAACGGGGAAACTCGTTTATAACTAGCACCTAGGCCCAAGACTCTGGAATTAAACCTCCGACCAGATGGTCGAAGGGCACGGGAAAACTCGCTTATAACTTGACGCTAAGACTCGAGAGTCTGGAATTAAACCTCCGATCGGATGATCGAAGGGCACGAGGAAACTCGCTTGTAACTCGACGCTAAGGCTCGGGAGTCTGGAATTAAACCTATGATCGGATGGTCGAAGAGCAGGGGGAAATCCACTTATAACTTGACGCTAAGGCTAGAGAGTCTGGAATTAAACCTCCGACCGGATGGTCGAAGGGCATGGGGAAACCCGTTTATAACTTGACACACAGGCCCAATAGTCTAGAATTAAACTTCTGGATGGTCGAAAGGCACGAGGAAATCCATTTATAACTCGGCACTAAAGCTCAAGAGTCTAGAATTAAACCTCCGACCAGATGGTAGAAGGGCACGGTGAAACTCGCTTATAACTTGGCACTCATGCCCAAGAGTCTGGAATTAAACCTCTGACTGGATGGTCGAAGGGCACAGGGAAACCCGCTTACAACTTAGCACCCAGGTCCAAGAGTTTGGAATTAAACCTCTAATCGGATGGTCGAGGGGTATGGGGAAACCCTCTTATAACTCGGCACCCGGTCCAAGAGTCTGGAATTAAACCTCCAACCGGATGATCGAAGGGCATAAGGAAACCTGCTCGGCATCAAGGCACGAGTTTGAAATTAAACGTCTAACCGGATGATTGAAAGGCACGGGGAAACCCGCTTACAACTCGGCACCCAGGCCCAAGAGTCTAAAATTAAACCTCCGATCGGATGATCGAAGGGCACAGGGAAATCCGCTTATAATTTGGCAACCAAGCTCAAGAATCTGAAATTAAACCTCTGACCGGATGGTCAAAGGACACGGGAAAATCCGCTTATAACTCGACGCTAAGGTTCGAGAGTTTAGAATGGAACCTCTTGAGATGAGTTTGCCTGCATTCATTAAGCGTGAATATTCAACAGGATATATAAACGCATTACACATGTATTCTTAGGCCCGATAACTCTGGAGATGATTTGCATTGCACGGCCGATCCAAGTTTTTCCCTTCAACGTCTTGAAGATAGTAGGAACTAGAAGTGAGCTTCTGCACTATATTGTAGGGTTCACCCCATTGTGACTCCAACTTGCTGATATCCCCGACCGACTTGATCGGCTTCCAAACCCGATCTCCCATTTGAAAGAATCTTCGGATGCCCCTTTGATTATAGTTTTGTTTCATTCGCTGACGATATACTACCAGTTGAGCGACGACTTTATCTTTAGTCTCGTCTATCAGATCGAGCTCCATAAGGCGTCGACCGGGGTTGTCTTCATCATACAGTTGCCTCCGATCGAACTCCAAGACGACTTCCACTGGAACGACTGCTTCTCCACCATAAATCAGATGAAAAGGGGTTATACCTGTGGCTTCTCGAGGAGTAGTGCGATAGGCCCACAATATACTTGGTAGTTCATCCATCCAACTTCCTCCAACATGATCTAGCTTAGTTTTGAGTCCTCTGATGATTTCTCTGTTGGCAACTTCGGTTTGACCGTTACTTTGAGGATATGTTACGGAGGTGAAAGCTCAAGATGTCATAACTTGAGCACCACTCCTGGATTTTCCGACCCTGGAACGACCTTCCATTATCTGAGACAAGCTTATAGAGAATTCCGAACAGGCATATGATGTTCTGCGATAGGAACTTGATGACTATCCACTCGGTTATTTTTACCAACTCCTCAGCTTCCATCCACTTAGAAAAATAATCAATGGTCATCGGATGCCATAGGGAAGGACCCTATAATATCAATCCCAATTGAGGTCTTCAGCAGTTCTGTGGATGATACGGGATATTCTGGTGCTTTTGACCCGATAAACAAGTGGCTACCAGCCGAGTCGAGTCGACTTGTAGAGTGGGCCAAAAATATTCGGCTAGCAAAATCTTTTGAGTGGCTAGACTCCCGAGTGGCTTCCATAGGAACCCTGATGAACCTCTTGTAAAATGTACTGCACATCATCTGACCCGATATATCTGAGCAAAGGGCGAGAGAAAACCCTCTTGTACAAGTGATCTCCAACTAATGTGAGCTGATCGACCCTTTTCTTTATCATACGCGCTTGTTTCGGGTCGGCAGGTAAATTTCCTTGTTGAAGGAACGAAAGTAACGACGCTCTCTAGTCGCTCTGTAATTCTAGCTTGGTCTGCCGTTCGATATGAGCTATCAACAATATTTACTCCACAGGCTTGTCCAAAATCTAAGGGATTAAGGAGCCAGCTAACTTGGCTAACTCATCGGCCTTCTGATTTTTCGCTCGGGGAACTTTCTACAAGGTCACTTCTTGAAATTCAACTTTCAATTTCTCAAAGGCCTCCGCGTACAACCTTAGTCATTCCCTGTTGATCTCAAAGTTGCCTGACAATTAAGTCGTCAACTAGGAATCTGAGTAGATTAGAACTCGAGCGATTTCGGCATTCTTCGCGGCTTGCAAACCGGCTACTAATGCTTTGTACTTCGCTTCATTATTAGTTGCTCGATAATCCAGTGGAATGGACAACTGCAAGAATTCTGACCCCACTATCTTGCCGAGTGGATGATCTATCCATATAGATTTTCCAAGTTTCTTCTGGTTCCAGATTTTGTATTTCAGTCACAAAATCGGCTAAGGCCTAGGCTTTGATAGTCATTCGGTGTTGATACTTGATATCATATTTACTGAGCTATATGATTCACTTGATCAATCTTCGCGAAGCTTCCGGGTTGATGAGCACTCGACCTAGGGTGTTATTGGTTAATACAATGATTGGATGAGAGAGAAAATAGGAACGTAACCTCCAAGAGACTAAAATTAGCCCATATGTTAACTTCTCGAGAGCGGTATAGCGACATTCAACATCTTTTAATAAATGGCTTAAGAAAAATACTGGTTGTTGTTCTTTGCCCTCCTGTCGTACTAACACCGACCCAACTGCACTTTCAATGGTGGATAAGTACACTCACAATGGCTCGTCCACTATTGGTTTAACAAGTATAGGCAAGGCAAACAAGTAATCTTTCAATTCCTCCAGCGCTTGGTCGCACTCGACATCCCATTGAAACTTGATAGTTCGACGGAGTATTTTGAAGAAGGGTAGACTCCAATCGAACAATCTCAAAATGAAATGGGACAACGACATGATCTGTCCGGTCAACCGTTACATCTCCTTCAAATTCCGCGAGAGAGCCATGTCCTGGATAGCTTGTGCCTTGTTTGGGTTCGCTTCGATCCCCTGTTCTATCACTATGTAGCCAAGGAAACACTCTTGGCTCCGAACAAGCATTTGTTGGGGTTGAACTTGCGCCCATACTCCCTTAATGTTGGCAAGTTTCGTCAATGTCTATAAATAGGTCATCTACTCTGTGAGACTTGATCAGTATGTCATCAACGTACACCTCCATGTTTCGTCTGATCTACTTCCGAAACACTTTGTTCATAAGTAGTTAGTATGTAGTCCCTGCATTCTTTAGCCTAAACAGTATAACATTATATCAGTAGGTTCGTTCGATAGTTATGAAACTAACCTTCCCCTGGTCCTCCTTAGCTAATGGGACTTGATGGCGGCCCTAATACGCGTCCAGCATGCATATCAGCTCGCAGTCGGAGGTCGAGTTCGCCACTTGGTTAATGTGGGGCAAGGGATAATAATCTTTCGAGCATGCTATGTTCAGATCCCTAAAGTCCACGCAAACGTACCATTTGTTCCCGAGTTCGGGTTTGGATACCAGGACTATGTTGGCCAATTAGCCTAGGAACTGCACCTCCCGAATGTGTTCGGCCTTGAGCAATTTATCAACCTCTGCTCAGATGATCTTGTTCTGCTCGGCTTCAAAATCTCTCTTTCTTTGCTTGACAGGCCGAGCGCCCGGGAGGACATAGAGCACGTATTCCATAACACTTGGTGATACACCAGTGATTTCATGAGGCGTCCAGGCAAACATATCATTGTTACAGGTTAGACATGCGACTAGATCAGCCTTGAATTCTGGGGTCAGGTCGGTCGCTATTTGAGTGGTGGTCTCTAATCGACTAGGATGGATCTGTACCTCCTCCTTCTCTTCATAAATTAGCGTTGAATGACATTAACCTCCACTCACTGGATCTTCAGAGCTGCGCAAGATTCGGTCTTGCTCGTATCCACGTAACACTTGCATGCTACCAGTTGGTCCCCTTTCACCTCTCCCACCAAGTTGTCGACCAGGAACTTAATCTTTGGCAGAAGGTGGATACGATCACTCGGAACTTATTCAGCGCCAATCGACCAAAAATCACGTTGTAGGCCGAGGGCGTGTCCGCCACAATGATGGTCGATCGACAGATCCTCATCAGGGGCTCCTCCCCAGAGAGACAGTCAATTGGATTTGTCCGATCGGTTGCACTTCGTTGTCGGTGAATCCATACAGGGGCGTCGTCATAGGTTGAAGTTCACACTTCTCTATCTACAATTTGATCAAACGCCTTCTTGAATATGATGTTGATAGAGCTTCCTATATCCACAAAGGTACGATATTTATTATAATTAGCTATAATAGCCTTGATGATCAAGGCATCATCGTGCGGTACTTCCATCCCTTCTAAGTCATTGGGATCAAAACAAATTTCTGGCCCATGCGCCTGCTCTCAGCTACACCCGTCTACATGAATTTTCAATCGGCAAGCGTGTGACTTTCTGGCTCGGTTGGAATCACCGTCAATCGAGCCGCCCGCTATCATACCAATGTCCCCCCACCACAATTTTCTTCTTGTGGAGTCGGGGAACGCTTTAGCTTGACTTTGGTGGGGGTCGGGGCACTATTTTCTCGTTCTTAGGGTACTTGTTGGGGCAGTTGGCATCTCGGATGTCTCTTCTAGGTGGTTCGTTCGGCCGTGGATAACGCCTGTTGTTTAGAGATAGCAATCACATTCGGAACTCTTGGTTGGACGGTCGGTGCCTCCCCTAATTGTACCTATAACACTCTTGAGTGTTATGGGTTCCAGTCCGGTGGTAAGTACAAAATGGCTAGACCCATTGACGGGGCTCGGCAAACGAGACCTGATCGGCCTCCACATGCTAGACCGTGTTTAGCCTATGCTTGTGTGGATACGACTGGGGTCCGATCGAGGTCCTTTGTGCGCAAGAGGAGGGAGAGGAACTTGGCGTTCGGAGGCAGAGACATGAGCAAGCATAGCTACCTCCTTCCGAGCGGACTGAGTCTCTTCCACGTTGATGTACTTAGTCATCCTTTCTAGCAAATAGTAGAAATCCCTAGGGGCCTTCTTGATTAGGGACCGGAAGAAGTCCCCATCTATGAGCCCTTGGGAAAAAGCACTCACCAGAATTTCTGGAGTGACCGAAGGGATGTCTATAACCACTTGATTAAACAGTTTAATGTACGTCCTGAGCACTTCCTTGAGTCCTTGCTAGAGGAAAAATAAACCGTGGTCTTGTGGTACCGTTGGTTGTTGGCGAAGTGGTGGAGAAACGCCTTGCGGAAATCCTTAAAGTAACAAATGGAGTCGGCTGAAAGTCGGTTAAACCATCACTGTGTAAAGCCGGAGAGGATAGTTAGGAACACTCAACACTTGACGTCATTCATGTATTGGTGGAGAATAGTTGCATTTTTAAACTTGAGCAGATGGTCCTCCGGATCGGTCACTCCTCCATACTCCACAATTGCTAAGGCTCGGCAATTTGTCTTCCAATATTTTCAGGGAGAACGACATACTTATCCACTCAGGAGAGCTACTGACCATTAGAGCTTTCCCCTTCCAATTATCCCTAACGAGTGCATCTCCAGAAGATGATCCTTGGGGCCTCTCCGCTCGGCCCATGTCATCGAAAGACGTGTGAAACAATGCTCGATGATATGCAAGCGGAGATGGAGGCACGGGCAGAAGGCTAATCGGTAGTGCAAGCGCCTGCATGAAGCCGACCGGAGAAGGAGGAATCAGTGGGAACACAGTCAGCCCTTCCACTCCGATCCCTCGCTCGGTGTGCGGGCCTGTCATAGATATAGCTGGGTCGTTTGACAAAGGATATCCGGCTGTTGCTTGCTGTTGTTGCACCAACTTTTGCGCTCTAGTATCTATGAGTAACTCTAGGTCCTCTTGCGACAAAATAACTGATCCTGTCCGAAAACGTGAAGTTGGAAAGCTGGGAGGTGGCGATTTTGCTGATCGGACGTGGACTTCGCTCCACTCTGCAAAACAAATGACATCAGTATCGGGCTAGGGAAGGGGTCCCCGGCGTTGGTCCTCCGACGCTCAAGTCAGTCATCGGAATGTGGAGAAAAACGGAGCAACAATAGCAACAGTAAAACTCAAGAATAATGCGTACCTCCGTCGGTGATGGACCCCCTTTATATAGTCCTAGCGGGCGACGTGCATGCTTCCCAAGGCATAGGCACGCCCTCCGATATGTCCTATGAAAGGACCTATCAGGAAAGTACCTCTAACACCATACCTTAACAGGGCATGCATATCCCTAACAAGACAGTAGAAGCTTTCGCCGTACGATCTGTCTGTCGACCATGCCTCGTGTTAGTGGCACTATCTCCCAAAAGGATGTCGAGAGACTACAGTGGTCTCGTTACTGGGCCGAGCGGGATAGTCACTCGACCGGGACTTTGCTACGTCCGTGGCCAAGTCCCGCTGCTTGGCCGAGAGGGGTAGTCGCTCGGTCGGGACCCCTCTGCTCTGTCGACCTCGGTGGCTCTTCTATGTGATGACTTAGTAGCACCTGCCTTCCCCCCATTCGGATAAGCTATCCGGTTTCCCTCAAAGTCCTGCTACTCCGCATAGAGCGTCGGTTATCTTACGTGTCATCTCGAGCTGGACGAGTGGTCTACTCGGAGATGTCTCTCGCCGGTTTGGCCTGCCTGCCCAATCGTCCATTGCCATTGTTCTCCGTTCGGCCCTCTGGCACCATGACGTTGACCATCTTGACTTTAACCTCCACCTCGGCAATTGACCCGGTGCCAGGTAGACCTCCCCCATCGCCACATCAGTAACTATTGTGAATCGTCCAGCTTCTTCCATCTACGCGTTTCAAATTCAGGGTTCCTACAAACGACGTAAAATTTGATCATGTCTAAAATTGGGAAAGACAGACAGTCAATTAGGTGGCTTCAACATTGACCGTGAGAAGAATTTGAGCTGGAGGAAGGTGAGCGATCGTGCGTGCCAAAAGAATGTAGAGGGAAGAGAACGTCAGCGATAGGGCCAAGGAGGGGTCGCAGACACTCCGACGCTCAAGTTAGACAAGTGGTCGAGAGGAAAATAGAATGCGACAAACAATAAAAATGAGCAGTGAGATCTGAGTGCGTAATTTTGCGTACCCGCGCCTTTAGGAGGAGACGCCTTATATAATGCTAGCTTTCCTCTGTGCATGAATATCGATGCATTTCCAAAAAAAATGACCCAATATTCTGGCATTCTGACAACTTTCCTAAAATAGACCCACCATTTGTGTTTTGCAGGGTCAAAGCTTCCTTTGAAGGGGAGCTTTGGCGCAACGGTAAAATTGTTGTCATGTGACCAAAAGGTCACGGGTTCGAATCCTGAAAACAGCCTCTTGCAAAAAAACAAGGTAAGGCTGCGTACAATGGATCCTTCCCCGGGACCCCGCATGGCGAGAGCTTCGTGCACCGGGCTGCCCTTTTTTTTTTAGGGTCGAAGCTTCCTTCGTATGGATTGCACAGGGAATATTCCCTTAATTCTCTGACAACAATTATACAAAACACCAAAAAAAATATTGGGTCATTGGGTTGGTAGGCCCTGAGTACGCTTTGATGGTAGATCGACCGAGTCCCCTCTAATGTCCGATCAGACCTCGCTGATGGAGTCGGGTCAGCTAAGGAATGTTGACCACCTTGAGGATTCAGCCTTCCTAAGGACTCGGCCTTCGCTCGGCCAGGATGTCCAGTCGAACCTTGTTCTCGAACGGGGGTCGGGTCAGCTAAGGAATGTTGATCGCCTTGAGAACTCAACCTCCGCTCAACCAAGGAGTCTGATCGGGTCGTACGTCTATCATATCCAATCAGACCAAGGGGACTTGACTCCAAATCAAATTAATACGTCTCAGGATTCCATCGAGCCGCAGGGACTTGTAATCCGATCGACGGGGCCACTCGATCGGCCATGCTACCGTGCTAGCCCTGAGTGATAACACATCCTTAACCTTGACCGCTACATCAGCCAGTCTTATTAATTTTGACCCCACTTCGGGGACCCTACCCTATTCGCCATATCAGAGATCATATGCACAATATAGAGAGCCGATAATAATAGTTCTAGGTGGATATTTTAACCGGTGAAAGCCTCTTAAATATCAATTTTCATGGAGATATTAGTTAGGAGCAAAAATTCTGTTGTTCATGAAAATCTTTAGGTTATGAATATTCATTATATTTTTCTCACATAGTAACGTCTCTTAATCCACTTGTAGCAACATGATGAAGACAAGTGAAACGTTTGATTTGACTAAAAAAAATTTATACAAGTGAAATAATGAATAGTTATTTAGTAGTTGTACATGTGAATTTAATAAAATAGCAAGTAGTTAGATTGCTATTGTAAGCTAAATCTTCATACTAATGTAATTTTACCTTAGTGGATGCATAGTGCTTAATAATAATTCCAAATTAAGTTACAAAGAATTTTAAAAACCTAACTATATTGTGTATTCATGGGGAAAAAGATAAACGGATCTAATCAAATTTTCTACACTCAGAACTACATAGTTGTCCTCCAATACTTAGACTCTCCGCTTTCCCCTCTAAACCTGTGTCAAACATTGACTTGGAGTTGACACTAGACACCTCTAGTCTCAAGTCAATGATCAGTGAGTTTGACAGATAAAGCAGAAGAAACTAGGAGTACATGGAATCCCAGCTCAAGGCACAGTGCAAACTATTTGGTGAATTAAGTGGACCACCAGTTCACCACTTTCCAGCAGTGTCCTTAGATCATGTCCAAAAAATTTTAGAAACAATCATATGGAACACCTAATCATTTCTGATACACGTTTAGGAATTTTATTAACTGGTTGCTATATTAACAGTCTGTCTTGTTTACTTCTCCTAAGCTGAGTTCTTTCTTCATCTAATATATCCTTCTAAGTGTGAAGTCAAAACTCAAAAGAAAAGATAGGTTAATCATATTACAAGCAGAATTGTCAAATAGGCTTTGATTTTTTATTTTCTATTATATTGCATGAGTTTTTTTTTTTAGTTGGCACTAATATATTCAGGTAACATAATCATGCAATATATTATATTGCATGATTATATTACCTGAACATCACTGATTCTTGTATAATCCACATAATCAATTTGACCTTGGATTACTTAGGATTAAATTTACAACCATTAACAAATTTGAAAAGTTAGATAAAGTTTTACATTATTAGATACTGTTGTTAAAGGCAAAGGATATAGCTCTAAATCACCGAGGATAAATTTTTCCAAGGTACTACAATTGCTGAAGTAACTCAAGGTGCCTATATACAGTATGTATATAGTAATGAACAAGTATACAAGTTCTAGAAACAAAACATCATACTAATTCTCTTACATTTAATAAAGTTACGCACCTTTAAAGAAAAATGTTACCATAGCAGTAAAAGAGATGCACTATAATTTTGTATTCAACATAGTATATTGACATAGATTGAATTATAACCGAGGGAGTTCAAAGGAATTGAATTTTAATCATGGTTTTAAATTGCCACCACTTAGGCCACACATGCAACAGCCTAGGTAGATTTTGAAGGTGATTGCATATTGATTCTATATGGTTGCATATGACATATGTTATCTACATGTGCATTTAAAATACCCTATATATTTTGTTTGAACTAATATACATTGAACCAAATTGACTTAAAATCCTAAGCTACCCAGTATAGTAGATAGAATTTGTAAGTGTTAGTCACTTATTTTGCAAGTGGTAAATATTTACATATAAATACAAATTAAATTTAATATTGATTCTATGCCTCCACATATTGCATATGCGCTATATAGCGGATCAATGGCATATTAGTTGCATATGCCTTTTGAGAATTTAATCTCAAATTTAAGAACTAATATTCAGTGGATTTGAAATAGGGTACAACAACAACAAAAAAACACTAAAAAGTAAAGAGAAAAAACAAAAAGAAAAAGAAAACCCAGATTGGAAAATAAGAAATCCAAGGAATTCAGGGATAATTAAACAAGATCGGCTTAGAATATTGGGAGTCAACGTCCTCATAATCATTAATCTTATCTCGTAAAATAAATCATCAAGATTATGTTTTCCTAATGTTGTATGTGAATCATTCAGCTCAGATCTCAAAATATATGAGGCCATGTACAATTCTTCCATCCAGATTGCTTTGAGAGCTATAGTTCACATTGTCAATTTGCCTTCTGAATATGAGTCACAAAGTCAAAGTTAGGAAACTTCAACACAACAACATAACAAGAAAAAAGATGGAACTTCCTATAGGAAATAAATAAAAGGCTTATAAATAATTCTTTCAAATTTTACTGAGGTACTAATTTGTCAAGTCAAACAAGATATGTAAAAAAATTTTACAATTGTAGCAAAAGGTGATTACGCTCACCCCAGGCGTCCCTCATAGTCCGTCTCCAGATTTTGTGAAGAGAGGTAAATCATGGGGTCAGCTTATAGCTGACTGCCAAGTTGGCTAGGGGGGTGGGAGTGTAAAAAATTTTTACAAGAATATAGGCACCATATCCTCAGTAACACACACTTTAGAGAAAAGCATATACAATATCAAGATGAAAATGCAATAGGCATTTTTCTCAAAAAGTAGGTTCATCAGTTACATTAAATGAGAGAATTCCTATTTGCACAAACAATGCTCTCTCTATCAACAACAGTCCATACACAAGTTGTATGTCATTCGTGATTTGAATGCACATTACAACCCAGTTGGAAATTTTGTACTTTTGTAAGATGAAATATATTTACAGGAAGCCTTCTATAATTAATAGACACTTGAACAAGAAAAGGAAGAAGTTTACAGAAAATAAAAATAAAAATTAATTCTTCACAAGCACATTGCCCTGATCAGAACAGGTGATAGTTAGCCCTCATGAAACAAATACGCAACCAATTGTTATAATTTAATGGTGGAGAAATCATAAAAAATTTAACTTTACGAACCTAGTATATGATTTTCGACCATCTGATTTAAAGAGACATCTTGCCTAGTGAAATACAATGAGGTGAACGAAATCAAAATGATAAAGTTGGGGCGCGTGTACAGAAGGAAGAAAAGGCGGAGACTAGATCGAGCTCCGACGAAGTCGCAGGAGACAGCGACGGAGGCGGCAACGGCGAGAGGAGAAGATTACCTCGAAAGGATCCCGTGACCACCGGCAGTTTCCGAAGCTCTTACCTTTTATTCTCCAACGAGGCGAGAGGTGAGGTGAGAGAAAGCCCATGGGCCAAGGAAACTTGGCCCATTGTAATCAAACACGGAACCAATAAAATTAAATTATTTTTTTTTAAAAAAAATACACTTCATCACGTCTTTTAAAATTACTCATCACCAATTTGTCGAAAGGCTAATAATCATAAAAGACCAAAAAAAAATTGTTTTCTAGACACTTTTATTATTTCTTGATATCAATTTATAGCGAAAGATAATTATGTTCACGTCTGTACATCCCTAAATTATATAACCAAAGTATTTCTTAATATCAAATATTGAAAATTTTGATTTTTTTTTTGAAAACTTTGTTATTTCTTGATATCAAAGATTGAATAATTCAGAAAAATGATTTTCGGAAAACTTTCTTCATTTTAGAAAGCATTATTTTGTATAAAAACATTTTAATTTTCTAATTATGAAATATTTAATGTAGTTTCCTACGCAAGAAAGAAATTTGATTTTTTTTTCCCTTTTAGAAACCAATTCTTACATATTTTAAATGATAAATCAGTTTGAAACTAATAATATTAAGAATTTACAACAATCTATCTCATTTTTAGCCGTAATAATTACTATCATTATAATTATAATTGGTTCTAGTTAATTCGGCTTGTATTGATCAAAACATATTAAATTACAATTTGTTTTTTTTATCAGATCGATTCAAATAATATTTTTTTAAAAAAAACAGTTTGAGAAATATATTAGAAATTCAACATGCTGTTTTATTAAAAAACAGAAATATTTCAATAACATTACAAACATATTTATAAGAGTATGATAGGGGTGGTACTAGAGGCCTCCATGTGTATCAAGAATGTGCCAGTTGAAATGAATGTCAAACTTTATGATAAGTCTGTTGTGAGTCCCTCTCACATTAGTGAGTGATGATGGGCTTTTCTAAGTTGTTTATTTCAAAGTTCATTTGTGATAAAATAAATATAGGGTTTTGATATAAGTAGCCATCAGACAATATAAGAAGAAAAATTGAAGAGAGGAAAAAGTGAGAACGTGGAAGAAAGAAATTTGGATGCTTCATCGGTGAATCTTCTTTTACTCTTATAAAATTTTGGTACCTTGCTTGTGACAATCTGGGTAACAAGATTAGTGGTTTGGATTGTGGTTTCTCCTCTTTTATATTTCACTTGTAAACTTGGAGTATACCCACTAATTTTATTAAAGGAAGATTTAAGTGGTCTAAGGGTCTTGTGGTTTTTCCTCTCGTCTTGAGAGTTTTCCATGCTAAAAAAAAACGTGACATTATTTTTCTGTTATTCTATGATTTATTGTTGATTTAATTAGTTGGTTTGCCTTGCTTATTAATTGCACAAAAGAGAGCAAAATATTTTATTAATTCTGCTGTGCATGTGTTTTTCTGAGTAGAAACATATTGGTCTTTCGCAACAAAGTTAACTGAACCACCCTCACTCGGCCTATCCCAGACGAGTCATTCCATCAGTTGGCTCAACTCCACCAATTCGAGTGCCCTGCTCGGTCAGCTCAACTCCACCGATCCAAGCGGCCCGCTCAATCGACTCAGCTCCGCCGATCCAACTGCCCCACTAAGTCATCTCAACTCCATCGACTCAAGGTTCGCTGTCCGGACACTAGCTCCTTGCCGCTTGATTCCCCCAACCGGACACTCAGCTCTATCTCGCTTGGCCCCCGTCAACCGGACGATTAGCTCCTTTCCGCTTGGCCCTGACAACCATACGCTCACCTCCTTCCAGCTTGACCTCATCAACTGGACGCTCATCTCCTTCCCAGCTTAGCCTCGCTGACTTGACGCTCAGCTCCTTCCCCACTCGGTCGTGCCGACCAGACGTTCCCACTTACATGACCGCCACCTTATTCCTTTCGGCCTCACCGATCTAATGGTCCTTTACTTAACCGGACATGGCCCAATTACTTCAATATCCTGTGTGATGACGCAGTACGTGGTACAACATGTGAGATAGTGCGTGGATAGTCAGAGTACATGGAGCAGCATGGTTGACATGGTGTGATCCTACAAGATCTTCTACAACACAAAACTTGGGTGGCATGACCCTTAGATATGATGACCTGACACGTTCTTTACCAGATATGATGTCTATTCTGACCAAATATTGTGGATGGTCAAGTTACCAATCTACGAACTCATTAACATGCGCTTTCTTCATCTCCATCGATGATTGCGATGAAAAAGTCTGAAATGCACTCTAAAAGAGAGTTAGACGGTGCCACTTCGACGCTTAAGTTAGGGTTTTTTTTTTAGGCGATATGTGAGAAACATGAGTTAGAGAAGGAGAGTGGAACATGATCTACGATTTCGAGAAATTAGGGATCCCCTGTCATGACCTTCATGAATGTTTATATGATTGTTCGAAGAGCATCTCCACGTCAGCCGAAACATCATCATTGCAGGAGCTGGTGAGGAGACCATATCTAACAGTTGTTAGTTGTTGCTCCATTAATTTAGTGCGGCGTATTCATAAGAGAGCGTCTAGAAAATCGATTATGCCAACTTGCAATCACCCCCATTCTCATGATACCACGGTCCACATGTCCTGAAATATTCACAACTACTATCAACAGGCCTGTATAGGCACAAGTCTATCTTGAGGATGAAAAAGGTGAAGTCGATGTGGAGTCACCTTGAGAATAAACTAAGTTAGGATTTGAGATTGAGATTGAGACAATGTCAGGATCCAATATAGAGAGAGGACATCAACGAACGGGTATGAAACCGAGAGGGAGTCTGCTATTGAGATAGAGAGACGAGTTAACTGAACCACCCTCACTCGGCCTATCCAAGACGAGTCATTCCATCAGTCGGCTCAACTCCACCAATTCGAGTGCCCTGCTCGGTCAGCTCAACTCCACCGATCCAAGCGGCCCGCTCAATCGACTCAGCTCCGCCGATCCGACTACCCCACTAAGTCATCTCAACTCCATCGACTCAAGGTTCGCTGTCCGGACACTAGCTCCTTGCCTCTTGATTCCCCCAATCGGACACTCAGCTCTATCTCGCTTGGCCCAGTCGACCGGACGATCAACTCCTTCCCGCTTGGCCTTGGCAACCATACGCTCACCTCCTTCCCGCTTGGCCTTGGCAACCATACGCTCACCTCCTTCCAACTTGACTTCATCAACTGGGCGCTCATCTCCTTCCCCGCTCGACCTCGTTGACTGGACGTTTAGCTCCTTCCCCACTTGGCCGTGCCGACCAGACGCTCCCACTTACATGACCGCCACTTTATTCCTTTCGGCCTCGCCGATCTAATGCTCCTTTACTTAACAAGACATGGCCCAATTACTTCAATATCCTGTGTGCTGACTGTTGGTTGCTACTCGGAAAACCTAATGGTTCCACTGTACAAAAATTTTGTACAAAGGTCTGAACCTTTTCCTAGCTACCATGTGTTCTTTTAAATTAAACTCGGATCGCCTGCGGAACTTAACACGTTTGATCCTAAGTTTAATTTATTTGTTCTTTTAGGTTTAGACTTGGATCTCCTGCAGAACTTAACACGTTCGATCCAAATCACTTAGGTTATTAATTTCATTAAATATTAATTCCCAAAATTAGCTTCCAGGACTGCATGGCGAGGCACATGACCTTCTTGGATATGGGAACAACCACCACCGCCTAGACAAAGCCTTTTAAGGAAAGCTAATATTTAATTTCCTTAAATAACTTTAGGTCAACCAAAAGGAACAATCAAATCACAAGGAAAAGAAAAATAAAAGAACACAACATCGAAAACTAATTCGAAATACTAGAATCGCATGCCTCTTGTATTTGGTATTTTTACATGGAGATAAAACTAACATGATGCGGAAAACTATATTAGTTATACCTTTCTTTGTAGACTTTAACGACCTCTTGATCTTCTATCGTATTCCTCTTCTAACCTCGGACGTTGTGTGGGCAACGATCTTCCGAGATGAGAACTACCAAGCACCTTCTTCTTCCTTGCAAGTTTCGGCCATCAAAACTTCTCCTAAGATGAAGAGGTTCGGCCACCACCACCATGCTCCAAGGGATGCTAGAAACAAAGCTTTCTTTCTCTCCCTTCTTCTTCTTCTTCTCTAAACTTGATCCGGCCACCATATGAATCTCCACAAGAAGGATGAGGTTCGGCCATCAAAGAGAAGAGAGGAGGAGAAGATGGTCGGCCACACCAAGGAAGAAAAAGAGGGAGAAAATAGAATAGAGTTATTGTCATGAAGGCACCTCTACCCCCTCTTTTATAATTCTTGGTCTTGGCAAATAAGGAAATTTTAATAAAAACTTTCTTAATTCCTTTGCCATGAAAAATAAATCTAATTGATATAAAATCAATTTCTCTTTTATTAATCAACATGGCCGGCCAAAATAATCTAAGCAAAGGAAATTTAATTCAATCAAGAATTAAAACCTTCCTAATTTGTTTCCGGAAATTTTAAAAATAAAATTTCTCTAACAATTTATCCCTTCATGGTGATTTGTAAAAAGGAAACTTATAAATTAAAATCTCTCTTTAAACATGTGGATGATTTATAAACAAGGATAATTTTTTATTAAAATCTTCCTTAAAAAATATCTCCACAACAAGAAAGATTAAAACTTATTCTCCTCTTAATTCCATGTGACACATCAGCAAAGTTTCTCACGTTGATATAATTTGCAAGCAAGCAAAAAAAACATGAGTTGGTTTTAAGCTTCTCATGTTGACTTAGTTGTCAAGCACTTCTCACGTTGATTCAATTTGCAAGCAAGCTAAAAACGTGAGGCAACTTGGAGTTGTTGTTCTTGTTTTAAACAAACGGCATCTCACAGCAATCCAAGAATGAACTTGTTATTCACGTTGATCAGAACAACATGAAACACCCTTGGATAGCAACGCCAACAACACGAACTAGAAGATGGACTTAGATGGATATAAGACTTTATATATATAGAGGCTACGATAGGGACCGAGAGAAGGAATTGGTTTTGGTCTCCTGATGAAATTAAGCATCCCGTATTCGCCCCGAACACAATTTAATTTCATCAATAATAATTCATTCCACTAAAGAACTATTATTGAACTACCGCACCAATCCCAAATTAAGTTATAGGCTCCTTCTTATTATGAGTGTGTTAGTCTCCCTGTGTTTAAGATGTTGAATGTCCACTAATTAAGTGAGTTACTGACAGCTCATTTAATTAATATCTTAGTCCAAGAGTAGTACCACTCAACCTTATTATCATGTCGGACTAAGTCCACCTGCAGGGTTTAACATGACAATCCTTATGAGCTCCTCTTGGGGACATTCTCAACTTAGATCACTAGGACACAGTTTCCTTCTATAATCAACAACACACACTATAAGTGATATCATTTCCCAACTTATCGGACTTATTCATTTATCGAACTAAATCTCACCCATTGATAAATTAAAGAAATAAATATCAAATATATGTGCTTGTTATTATATTAGGATTAAGAGCACACACTTCCATAATAACTGAGGTCTTTGTTCCTTTATAAAGTCAGTATAAAAGAAACGACCTCTAATCGTCCTACTCAATACACTCTAAGTGTACTAGTGTAATTATATAGTTAAGATAAACTAATACCTAATTACACTACGACCTTCCAATGGTTTGTTCCTTTCCATCATGGTCGTGAGCTACTGTTTATAATTTATAAGGTACTGATAACATGATCCTCTGTGTGTGACACCACACACCATGTTATCTACAATATAAATTAATTGAACAACTACATTTATTATAAATGTAGACATTTGACCAATGTGATTCTTAATTCTAGATAAATGTTTATACCAAAAGCTAGACTTTTAGTATACATCCTAACAATGACGCAGTACGTGGTACAACATGTGAGATAGCGCATGGATTGTTAGAGTATGTGGAGCAGCATGGTTGACATGGTGTGATCCTACAAGATCTGATCTACAACACAAAACTTAGGTGGCATGCCCCTCAAATACGATGACGTGACACGTTCTTTACTGGATATGATGTCTATTCTGACCAAATATCGTGGATGGTCAAGTTACCAATCAACGAACTCGTTGGTGTACGCTTTCTTCATCTCCATTGATGACTGAGATGAAAAAAAGCTTGAAATACACTCTAAATGAGAGTTAGACTATCTGTCGGATGAATCCCGAGGCCACTCCAACGCTTAAGTTAGGGGTTTTTTGAGGCGATATGCGAGAAACATGAGTTCGAGAAAAAGAGTGGAACATGATCTACAGTTTCGAGAAATTAGGAACCCCCTGTCATGACCTTCATGAATGTTTATATGATTGTTCGAAGAGCATCTCCACATCAACCGAAACATCATCATTGTAGGAGCTGGTGAGGAGACCATATTTGACAGTTGTTAGTTGTTGCTCCATTAATTTAGTGCAACGTAGTATTCATAAGAGAGCATCTAGAAAACCGGTTATGCCAACCTTGTAATCGTCCCTCATTCTTAGGATACCACATGTCCTGAAATATTCACAACTACTATCAGCGGGCCTATATAGGCACAAGTCTATCTTAAGAATGAAAAGGTGAAGTCGATGTGGAGTCACCTTGAGAATAAACTAAGTTAGGATTTGAGATTAAGATTGAGACAATGTCGGGATCTAATATAGAGAGAGGGCGACAACGTACGGGAATGAGACCGAGAGGGAGTCTGCTACTAAGATAGAGAGGGAGTCTTCTGCCAAGACTAAGAGAGAGTCTTCTGTCATGACTGAGAGGAAGTCTGTTACCGAGATTGAGAGAGAGTCTGTTGTCGAAATTGAGACTCAGACGGAGTATGTTGTTGAGTCTGAGAGTGAGTCCATTGCTGAGACTAAGAGAGAGTCTATTGTCGAGACTAAGATGGAGTCTATCGTCAAGACTGAGGAGTCTGTTGCCGAAACTAAGAGGGAGTCAATGTAAGGTTTTCAAATTGAGTTAGAAGGGGTGTCAGGATTTGAATCGAGACAGGGGCTCTGATAGCTAACTTGCCCTTGTTTAACTTTGCATCTCTAGAATGAATGTATTGGACTTACTAGACTCAACTTGAGTTTCTTCTATGATAAGTTTGACCCTCTATTGATAGCACCTACAATATCTTGACTTTGACTAACAACTTAACATGACTTTTTATTCTAGGGACACATAAGATTGCAGAGCTCTGCCGCATCAATGTCCAGTTAATTAGTAGACAAGTATTGTTATAAAAGGATCTCATTTCTGCCGACAAAGGTATGCTTTTATGCATTACACGTACCTACAAACTACACATTTTTCCCTATTCATCTTCTCCACCTCCTTTGTTTGAAAATTGACTTGAACATCAGAGTAATTGAGCTGGAGCATCCCCCAGCCTCCATTCTAACTATACTTCTCTTATGCTTTGTAGGTACTCCGGTTGATCGGCCCTCTCTTTATCTTCCATGAAGTTCAGCGACTCCGTCAATATAGAAGACAACTCACCGATGGACGGTGGCTCACCTTCCAATGATCTCAAGTTGGAATAGGGCACATTTAAAAAATACGAAATTTAGTTGAAAATCAATTA
This sequence comes from Zingiber officinale, assembly GCF_018446385.1. Taxonomy (NCBI): domain Eukaryota; kingdom Viridiplantae; phylum Streptophyta; class Magnoliopsida; order Zingiberales; family Zingiberaceae; genus Zingiber; species Zingiber officinale. The sequence goes on along the minus strand of NC_056000.1, from coordinate 27,230,701 downwards.
AGTCATATCAAATTTAATAGTTTATTTCTATTTTTTATATGAAGATATAATTTTTATTTAATTAATTTCTTACTAACTCACTTCAATTCATTCGATTTGACCCTAGAAACGATACTAGAGCAAACTGTACGAATGAATTAATGATTAATTAATTAAGTAATTATATACTACAAAGTTTATTAATCAGATCCACTGGAATCAAGTTGAAAAAATAAGCCTGCCCTGAATCGACTCATCTACATGTACTCGATTAAATTCTAATCCAATATACTTGATTAACTAGCGACAATGATCTAATTAATTAACTAAAAAAGATTAATTCAAGCTTAATGATCATGACTAACTTATTCATCATCCTTGTCCGAGTCTTTGGCGGCCGCCGCCGCCGCCTCCGCGAGCATCTTCTGTGTCCTCTCTTCAGCCGCCATCTCCAGCACCTTCTCCTCCTGCTCTTTCTTGTACGCCTGGAAGAACTCCTTGTTCTCCTTCTCCAACTCCTTCCAAACTATACTTTTAAAGACTGTGTATCAGTGTGTATATATATATATATACATACATGAAATAAATAGAGTGCGCGCGTGTGTGTATATACCAATGGAGGTGATGACAGGCTTGATATTGGCGTGCTTGGAGAGAGCCTCGATGCACTCCTCCTGATTCATGTGGAACACCAGGCATTGCTCGATCAAATGCTGCACCTGCGATCGGATGAACAAATGTGTCAAAAGTTAAGATCTCAGTCCTCAGATGGCACGATCATGATCGATCCTACTTACCATTCTAATGTAGGAAGCCGATGAAGGTTCAGCCATTTTTTTTCCCTTCGCGGTTGTGATCGATCGCTTCGTCAGCTGCGAAACTGCGAGCAGAGAGAGAGAGAGCCAGGAGCGAGAGTCGATCTTAAAGGCGATGCCAGTGAGGGGCCCGCGGTCACGTGGACAACGCGTCGCCATTGGTCGAGATCAGATAAGGAGATCTTGCCCGTCCCCGTCATGTTCCTGCACCAGATTCCCTCCTCGGCCACCGCCTAAGGGCCAATGGAGGCGCACCACGCGGGCCACCCGGAGCGGGCTCTTGCGCAGGATGTCGTTTCGGATCACAACTCCTGCCGTTTCGGATCACAACTCGCGCGGTCGCGGTCGATCGCCGGAGCAACGGTGGGAGGAGCTGCCGTCTCAGGGTAAGTCATCGTTGTTGATCGTTTGTGATTCCTCTTCCGCATGCGTCATTATCTCAATGTGTACGCTAAAAAATAATAATTACAACATTAATTATGTGACGCAGAGATGAACAAGAAGTCATATGCATGGTAGCTAGATAGGGCGGAGCCATGGTACCACCTACTTAGACGTTAGCCCCAGGATCCGATGGCGTTGAGAATTGAAGGAGATAAGCTCAGATTTACGATCGGAGAAAGAAAAGGCATAAAAGAAAGAGAAAAACATTGATGCTCGTGGCCCATAGCTAGCCGGGTAGATCACCCGAGTTGATTACCGAGCCAGCTCAACAAGGTGAGTCAACTACTGAGCCGACTTGACCTCTCTTAGGAGTCTTCCTTACAAAGGTCGACTCCTCCAAGAAATTTTCCTAACGAAGACACTTCCTCAAGGAGTCTTCCTAACAAAGATCAACTCACTCGAAGGAGTCTTCTCGACGAATGTCGATTACTTTAACTCAATCACTCATCTCGACCATCTCGCGGTCCCGTCAACTCGACACCTTCTGCTCAATGGTCTCGGCCCCGCCGACTCGATGCCCCTTGCTCACATGTCTCAGCCTTGTTGGTTCGACACCTCTTGTACACCCGGCCGCTCGGCTACACCGATCTGACACCTACTATTCAATCGTCTTGACCCCGTTGACTTGACATCTCCTACTCAACCGTCTCAACTTCAGCAACCCAACATCTCTGGAAATAACAGGTCAATTTCTCCAGCTCAATCAGCTTAGCCTGTTCAATAACACGTGGGACTTTACATGGGCTGAGGTAGCATGTGGATCAGTATAGTGCACATGACATGTGATAACTAAAAAAAATCATTAAATATACGAGGATTGACCGATTAAGTTAACAGATCAAATTAAATTAGTATTAGGATTTAATAATTATTAGAATAATTTTATTATTTATTAATACTTCTTATATATTATATAATGTACTATCCAGACAAATATTAATAAATAATAAGATTTATTATTTTTCATTATATGATTTTTATTCTTCTTTTTTATGGTATCTGAGCTCTATCACCGACTTTATTTTTCTAGATAAGTTATTTTCTCTTCATTCATTTCTAGTTTCATTTTCTCTTCCTTCTTCTCTCTTGTTTCATTTTTTGTTGTTGTTTCTTTTCTTGTTTCTCCTTTGTTTTCTTTGTGTCCCCGTCAGTTTTCTACCATTTATCTTCCTACTTCTCCTTTGGCCTTTGTATTTTCTTTTTCTAGCACCGACCTTATTCTTTTGATCTTTTCTCATCGTATACTCGTTGCAACCTCTCTATTTCACACACACACACACACACACAAAACTTTCTTTTCCAGCGTTCCTCTGTTAGAAAAAAGTTTCTTTTCCAGGGGTTACAAGCCTCTTTACTTCTTTTTTTTTTTTGTCTCCTAAAAAAAATAATGAAACTTTCCTTCACTCTTTTCTCTTTATCCTTTTGCTTTTATGTTCAATGTCAGATACTCGGAAAAGATATCAAATTTGTCTCAATGGTATATTGACATTGGAGTAACTTATCATTCACATCAAATTATAATATAATGTCGTACTATGGTACAAGTAGGCAATAACTCAGGTTTACAAATTGTTAATCTTGGAAACATATATATTCATTTGTCTAATCATATTTTTTACATGCCAACATTTTTCATGTTCCCTCTATTACTACAAATTTACTCTCCACATGTTAGTTTTATCTTGATAACAATGTCCTTTCTGAATTTCATCATAATTGTTATCTTATAAAAGATCGAGGAACAAGTACTGCCGTGTTTTATGGGGGAATAAAAATGGTCTTTATTATCTTCAAAGCTCTTTAATCAAAACTTTTATTGGTGAACATAAAAATAAATTAGCTTGGTATGCTCGTCTTGGTCATCCTTCTCTTCGCATCGTTCAATCGATTATCAATATATAGTTATGGTTTATCTACCTCCTTTACCTCCTCCCAATCTCATATATGTAGGGTCTGCATGAAATCTAAAAGTCATAAGTTACCTTCCTTTTCATCCGATCATGTTTCTAATTTTCCACTTGAAATAATTCATTCAGATGTTTGAGGCTTGCACCTATTTTGTCTAATCGAGGTTTCCTATATTATGTTATCTTTATTGATCATTTTAGTAAATATACTTAACTTTATCCTATGAAAAGAAAATCTGATTTATTAGACATTTTCTGTCATTTTAAAAAACAAATTAAATGATATTTTAATTATAAAATATTCTCTCTTCATTTTGATTGGGGAGGCGAATATCAAGCTCTTCATCATCACCTTGTCTCTTGTGGAATTATTCATTGAGTCTCTTGCCCTCACACTTCATATCAATATAGCTCTGCTAAAAGAAAACATAGAAATATAGTTAAAACTGCCTTAGCTTTTCTCCATCATGCATCAGTTCTGCATAAATTTTGTGATGAAGTTATTTGTACTACAATATATTTCATAAATCGACATTCTACCCTATTACTCAATCATAAATGTCCTTTAAAAAAACTTTATAATTAGACTCCTAACTACACCTTTTTCGAATTTATGGTTGTGCATGTTATCCATGGTTACACCCATACTCTAAACACAAACTTCGACTCTTGTTCATTACTATGTGTTTTCCTTGGTTATAGTAATATGCATCATGAGTATTGTTGCTTGCATATACCAACATGACAGATACATACTTCATGATATGTTATTTTTGATAAATCTCTATTCCTTTTTTCAGTAGCATCTTCAATCTCTCCTCCAGATACAGGTGACACCTTCTTGATGCCACCTAACATTGTCGGAAGTGATGACATCCTAGGCTATGTTCCGGATCTCTCTAATAACTCCCCTATACCATCAGAATCATCTCAAGTTGTTGCTCCAATCTCAAATGCATCACCAGTTAAAGATAATATGTTTTCTAGCTCGAGATCCTCAGTTAATACAAGTCCGTCAACAAAGTCACTATGCCAACTTACTTCCTCATTACCATCAACAAGTGATTCAGATGATAATATACTTCATCACATGTTTCCTTAAGTGACATATATGCACAATGTCCACCAATGACAACTCAATATCCCCTTCCACAAGCTCTAATGGTCTCTTCAAAATTTATTGAACCAACTTGTTTTACATAAGCAAATAAGGATCTGAATTGACGTAATATAATGGCTACATAATTTGATCCACTTTTCACAATAGAACATGAAGTCTAGTTTCATGCAATCCCTCCATGAATATTGTGTGCTCTAAATGAATATTTCATCTTAAGCATCAAGCTGATGATTCTCTTGAACAACACAAGACTCGACTTGTAGCCAAAAGATTTAGTCAACAACTAAGTATTGACTTCATACTTTTAGCCTAGTAATCAAAATTACATCTGTCAGATTATTATTATTATTATTAGTTGTTAGTTTTAATTGACCTATAGATAATTAGACATTTTAAATGTATTTTTTCATAGTCATCTTGAGGAAATTATATTTATAAAACAACCACCTGGGTTCATTCATCCATAATTTTCATCTCATGTTTGTCATTTGTCAACTCAAGAAATCCTTGTTTGGTCTTCGATAAGCTCATCGTGCATGGTTTTATCAATTATCTAATTAGTTACAAGCTCAAGAATTTTCTAGATAAAAAACTAAATCGTCTCTATTCCACAAATATAATGATGAATCTATGATATTTTTTCTTATTTATATATGTGACATCCTAATAACTGGCAACGCACAAGGGTATCACAACTTTATTAATTCTTCTTAATCAAAAATTTTCTACTCGAGATTTGGGTAATGCTCATTTTATTCTTGGGATTGAACTTATTCCACATGAGGAAAACTATCTTTTTTCTTAAAGCAAATAATATTATTGTGCTTCTCCAAATAACTAAAATGGATGGAGCACGTCCAATTTCTACATCAATTTCTATAAACAACTTTACAACTTTATCCTCTCATGCTCTGTCTAATTCATAGATTTATCAAAGTACTATTGGAGCCTTATAATACCACCATCACACGACTTGATATTACTATAGGATTGATGTGTTAAAGGGGGGTGGGTGAATAATGCTCGTGGCTTTCGCGTTCATTTAGAAATGTTCGAGTAAAACACAATGGAATAAGAAAGAAAAGATAGAAAGAAAGCAATTGTGAACCCCAAGAGTTACTTGGTTCGGAGCCTATGACGACTCCTACTCCAAGGCCCGCACGTGAGAGTGCTTTCAATGGGCAATCCACTATCAATTCTGAATAAGTACAAGTATGAAATTGCAATATTAAAACAACTTGTAAAATAACAAAATACCGACAACTACATATCTGAAGAATTAAGCCTTCGGTCATCGGAGCAACGTCTAAGCATCGAGGAAGTGTTTTCTGAGCAATGTGCAAGAGCAGAAGTCGTTTTGAATGTTGTTTTTTAGCCCCTGGTTAAATGTTGCTTATATAAGATATTCCGGGCACCTGGAACCCCTCTGGGCACCTGGACCACTTGTCTCTACCAATCGAAGCGTTCCACATCAGCTTGTGGATATTTTTTTGGGTCTGAGCGCTTGGATTGACTCCGAGCGCCCGGATCGCAAGGCACCCCAGCCTCGCTCGGGGAGAGGCTAGTCCGGGCACCTGGACCCCTTTCGGGCGCACGGACCAACATTTCAGCCATCTTGATTTTTTGCTAAATAAAGTTAGTTCAGACAATAAATAATATATAAAATATGAATTTAAGAGTCTCTGACTGTCCGGTTCTGACTTTGAGTTTCGGTGAAACTCTAGGTCAAACTGACACTTACTGCTCCCTCTTCGGGGGAACGCGTCCTCACCTACTCTGTAACACCCGAAAATTCTCAAAATAATTATTAGAAATATCCTAGTATTTTTCTGGAATTTTAAGATATTTTTATGGAATTTTTAGAGTAGCGGAAGTAGCAAAAATAAATAGAAAACGAAAATAGCTTACGCGGGAATTGAACCCGAGACCTATTGGGTTCTTTGACTTATGGTGAACCTTAGTAACCAGGTGAACCCAGCAGGGCCGTGCTGAAAGGAAAGGGAATCAATTATATTTATGTTAGAGTTGGGCGAATTAATTCCTTAATATAAATAGGGAAATAATTTAGTGAAGAGTTATTTTGATCGTAACTTTCCTTCACCCTAACCCCACCGCCGCCCACCTCTCTTTTTCCCTCCCTCTCTCGGCGCACCAAACCAAGGGTTCTAGGAACACCTCCCGGCAATACAAACGATACGAGGACGCTCCTCTCCGCGAGAAGAACGCGTAGACGCGAGAAGATCGTCGAGAGGATCGTCTCCACCGGAAAACTAGCGACTAGATTCGTAAGAAAACTAGCGCACGAGGTATGAAACCCCTCACCTGTAGTATAGTAGCTTTTCGTACGATTCTATGTTTTTAAATTAGTTATATGCAGACTTTTCGATGCATAGGGTGTATTTGACCTTTCTCGCAGGTTTAGGGATTTAGTTGAGCACCTCTAGATGGGCCAGACACATTTCCTCCTTTCAGTTGGAGATTCTAGACGTTGTCGGGTGCCTAGAGGTGGTCTCCCCAATAGAGAGGAGAGTTGGAGCACACTAAGTGTTCGATAAAATGCGTAGCTCAGTAAAATGCTACAGTAGACAATTTTTAATAGCTCAGTAAATGCACTAGAAGCATTTAAATAGTTTAGTTAGTCTTGCTACAGCTTATATGGGACTACGGTCCAATGGGTGGGCACCCATAGTCGCCTCTAGGTTCAGATAACCTAGTAAAAGCAAGATAAATTAGTTAGCTATGATTCAGTATTTTATTTTCAGTATGGGCACTGTACAGGATTAGATATCCATTGGGCTGGGCTCCCATAGTCGGTCCCTAGGTTTAGATAACCTAGTAAACCTTACTAAATTTGGGATTTGTAACCCCGGGTTTAGTTAAGGATGCGCGCATAGTATGTACAGTAGCCGGGCCCATTAGCAGTATGATTATGTATTTTAATCTATTATATTATAGTTTTTTTCAAAACTCACAAGGGTTAGTTATGATAGTTGAGTTTGAATTCAGTTCCAGCTTAGCTCAGTTCATGTTCAGTTCAGTTTCCTTTATTGATACTCATGATAGTTTATGATTAGCTTGTATGCCATGCTTTAGTGTTCATGTTCAGTGATTTCAGTATGCCATGTGTTAACAAGTTCATCATATGTTTGATAGCATGTTTTAAAAAGCATAAATGCATCGTATGCATGTTTCAGTGAGGTAGATGGTTTCTTATTAAACGAAAGCTTATAGATACTTTTTTTTCCCTTATACTGCAGATAAAGGTAAAGGAAAGATGGACTAGCGGAGGCTGGAGGACAATGCTATGAAGATGTGTGTGGGCAGGAACTTGGGATAGAGATCTAAGGAATTTTAGCAAGCTTGGTTTAAGCATTAAAACCTTTCAGTATTTTATCATTTGCACTTTAATATGATAATTGCTACGAATTAGTTAACCATGCACTTTATTATGCTTAGAACACTGTTTTTATAATGTTAGAATGTTAGTTGTTATTGTTAGAGTGTTTCTTAATCATTTTGGAACCTGTAATGAGATTGAGGCACGAAATAGTGCTGAAATCAGATCATTGGCACGAAATCAGAAACTCGAATCGATCAGCTGATCGATTCGAGAGTTTCCAATCGATCGATGGATCGACTGGGCAACTCGTCTCGTGAACAGTAGGCGTCTCGATCGATCAGCCGATCGATCCAGCCAATTCCGTCGCGAACAGAAGGCTCTGGGATCGATCACTGGATCGATTGACCAGTCTGGATCGATCAGCCGATCGATCCAGAATATTGTCCGAGCATAGTAGCGTGCTGGATCGATCACCGGATCGATCCGACATTCCAATCGATCAATGGATCGATTGGGAGGTCTGATATCAGCGGAAAAATGTTCAAGTTCAGTTCCTTGACCATGGGGAAGGTAAAACATGTCCTGAATAGTTAGTTTACACCCCTTAGCATGTATAGTACCAAGAAATATTAGTAGTTTAGCAAAATTTCAGTTAGTACAGCTTCCACACTTAGTATTTAATGATGGTCATGGATTAATTAGCACAGATTAATGTAACGATTGGCCTCACAGCCTAGTTAGTAGAAGGTGGGTCGTTACAGAGTAGTATCAGAGCTAAGTTCCCATACTTCCTACACACACATCAGCATTGAACCTGCAGCTTCCAAGTAAGAACATCTCTCACTTTCATTATGTTTCTTGTTTTCATGTTCAGATATAACTAAAGCATGCTTGTTTAGGATAGTAGTTAACATGATAACAATAGTTACTCTATTATGCTTGTGTTAGTCATGTATGTCCTTCATGTCTTTAGAAATGTCACGAGGACGCCCAGCTAGAAGGGCAGCAGCAGGCAGTTCAGTGCCTCCCCCAAACCTTACAGCATTAGTGGCTCAGTTACAGCAGCAGCTAGCTGAACAGCAACAGGAAATAGCCACCTTAAAGGCTAGTCAGCAGAACACTCCCACTGTCACCCCGGAGCCTAACTTAGCGACACCAGTGGTTTTAGAGTTTCCACCAGTCCAACCTGCAGCACCAGTGGCCCCAGCAGCAGGAACCCAAAGAGAAGCCTATCTGATCCAGTGGCAAAGAGTCAAACCAGAGAACTTCTCAGGCAGCAGTGAACCATGGGATGCACAGGCCTGGTTCAAAACACTGGAGAGTACGATGGAGCTTCTGGACTGGCCAGAACATGAGAAGGTGAAGTGCGCCTCCTTCTGTCTGACAGGAGATGCACGTATGTGGTGGGAGAGAATTAGAGCGAAGCGCCCAGTAAACCAGATGACATGGGATGACTTCGAGAAGGAGTTCTTTGAGGAATTCTTTCACATGCGGGTTACAAACCGCCACTACGACGAGTTCACTGAGTTTCGTCAGGGCAACCTTTCAGTGGAGGAAGCCGTGAAGAAATTCAACAGATTGGCTCGTCTATGCCCTGAACTAGTCAGCACAGAGAAAGAACGAGTCCGGTTGATGCTCAAGATGCTGAGGCCGGAAATAGCAATGAACGTGGCTGGCGGCGTTCATAGGCCGCAAACCACCGAAGAACTAGTCAGCAGTGCTCTGACCACCAGCACCCGGTGCCAAAGCAAGTCCTCTCGTAATCTAAAGGTCAAGGAGGTTCGTATTCGAAACAAAGAGGTCACGGCTCCATGGCTCTAATCGAAAGGGAACTCCAACAAGCAAACCGGGAGTTACCCAAAGGAGGACCGGCTAGTAAACTATCCAAGTGCTACTTGTGGGAAATTCCACCCTGGAGTTTGTCGTAAGGGCACACGAGGATGCTTTGAATGCGGACAGGAAGGGCATATGGCTAAGCAGTGCCTGAACAAGACCAGTCTTCCTCTACCACAGCCGATTCAGTATGGAGGCCAGCCAGCTCAGTTACATCAGATGCAGGCCACTCTGGATGGTCTACACATCAGCCAGGGCAGACTAGAAGCCCCTCCAGCTATGACGAATGCGAGGATCTACTCACTCACCAGAGAGGACGTAGCAAATGCCTCGACGTGTCACAGGTCAGATTAGTATTTTACAGCAAAGTACAACTGTCTTATTCGATACTGGGGCAATCCATTCATATATATCCAGAGCATTTGCTGAGAAGTTAGCAATACCTCCAGAGGTACTCAGTAGTTAGTTTTTGACGACGTTACCTTCAGGAGAAATTATGGCATCCACGCACTGGCTCAGAGCAGTGCCAGTCATTGTAACAGACAGAGAACTCTTTTGTGATCTGATAGTGCTAAGTATAACTGACTACGATGTTATCCTTGGGATGGACTTCCTGATCAGATATGGTGCTTCCATAGAGTGCCATAAACAGAAAGTCATATTCCAACCTGAAGCAGAAGTGCAGTTTGAGTACATTGGAGAACCTAAGAGAAAGGCCAAGAAGTTTCTCTCAGCTATGAAATAATAGGATACTATTTTACTTCATCCTATAACCGAAGTCGTATCCAGGAAAAAAGCGAAGTCTTTGACCGGTTCAAGGAGGCAAAACTGGTTCAAAGTTGGACCGATGCTGAGGTAAAAAACCATCTTTTACCTCGTTTGTTTTGTAAAGTGCCGAAGTAAAAATGAATATATAACTTCACGATTTAAATGAATTGATGAAGTAATAAAATATCTTTTACTTCATCGGTTGTGTAACGTGCTAAAGTAATAGATGATATGTAACGTCACGGTTTATATTGATTGGCGAAGTAAATATAATCTATAACTTTACCATATTTTTTATTAATCGAAGTAGTTGGTATTATGTTACTTCATAGTTTACATTTATTAACAAAGTAATTTATTGTCAAGACTTCATTGTTTTGTATTATACTGAAGTAATTGATAAGATACGACTTCGCAATTATTAAACTGTGATGAAGTAAATGTTACCTTTGACTTCGACACAATTTTAATGTGACGAAGTAAAAAAATATTTTTCACTTCATCAAAATTAAACAATATATATATATATATATATATACTAGTGATCGTGCACACGCGTCGCGTGTGTAATATAATACATTTATTGACTCTTTATAATCAAATTATATTAATTAAAGTATTTTAGTATTAAAATACTAAAGTAGAGTCATTAGTACAGTCATTAGGGTAAAGTACTTAACTTTTGAAAATCTAAATTATTTGAATCTTTGAAAATCTGAATTGTTTGGATTTTCGAGTGTCACCCTTATAGCTTCCCGATGAAAAAATTAATTTAATTTAATATTATACTTATCTTAGTAAAAAAACTAAGAAAAGTATATTTTTTAATATTGTTGGCCTAAAACATTTATAAAAGTTTTTTTTGATCATAGTGTTGTCAATTCTAAGATGTGGGACTAAAGAGAACTATATTTTTTTTTATATAAAACAACCAGAGAAAATTAATGATGAGAAAAATTCATAATAATATGCTGCAGCTGAATCTCGAACTCTAGATCACTGATTGTTTCGCTTGTGGAATTACTAATAAATCTTGGAATTATTTTTAGTGTGAATAGAAAAAAGGATATTAACGTAAATTCATTTTAGGCTTCACCAAAGTTAGTTAGCAAAGGGGGGAGATTTTTAATAAAATAGTAAGATATATATATATATATATATATAAATCCACAAGCATAACTAAAAAACACATCCACAAATCAAAAGTGTATCCATAGGTATGTACGTCCAAATATCCATAATGCAAAATAAAATTATTTATCCTAACGTACACGACCCATTTAGGCACCTATAGATACGAGTAGATGAATTCGCTCCATTCACTTCTGACTTCATCATATTGAGATTGATTGTAATATTGATTCTTGATTGTTCCTGCAAACTTTTATGTAAAAAAACAAAACAAAAATGCATTAGATTTATAAAATCATTACATTCATTATATATCATAAAGAAGAAACTCACCATCTTCTCCAACTGTGGATTTTCACATTCAACTATCTCTTTCATGTATCTCATCACACAATATCCACATTCAACAGAACCACTTTGTTTTAGATTGCCCTATAATGTAATAAAAAAAAAGTAATGCAACAATTACAATCCAAATAATCAGAACTATCCATTCATGTCTTAATATATATATACAATACATACCGTCAATTGCTTAAAACTTGGTTCTTTAGCAATACCCTTTGAGGCATTGTACATCTTGACCCCACTACATTTAAAAAGTAAAAAAAATTATATTTTTCATATTTATAAGTGAATACATTCAAAATCAACACAATCTACTACCTACTTGGTCACCATAGTTTTCCATGCATCATCTCAGTTTCTATTAGACATAGAGTCCAATAAATATATCATATTTTTATCCTCATTGACGATAGTCAAGATCCAATGGTACCTACAAAAATAAAACTATAACATTGACTAATATGTAGTAAGAATTGATAAGCAATTAAATTATTACCTAGTGTTGTATGGGATGAGGCAGATGTTGTCTCTACACACTGCTTCCAACTGATTAGCAATATGTTGTGATATGTCACGACAATGTTTACCAAGTGGGCATGTAGGTATGTTGCCGGGATCCACAAATGAAACATAATCAGCCCTGTCTTTATCTCTCAAATATTTATAGAGGTAATTGCACTCAAAGATTATATAACTTGGTTAAAAATGGTTCAAAGTCTGGGCAATTTCCAAATAAAATATTAAAATACAAACAAACATTGTAAGTTGGCATAACATACCCCATGTAAATCAAAATTTATCTAGCACCTATCTCTCTCATCTTCATAAAGCACAAGATATCTTCTCTTAGCAACCGTGTACTTTTAGGACGTCCAAACATAGTGTCCTTAAACTCTATATATATGATCTCCAATTCATTCATCAATCTAACAACATGTGAGTAGATATACTTGCATGCCATGGGTAATGTCTTTTCAATATCCTTGAACTTGTCGCGATGACCAAGTGCATCCGATAAAGCAAATGGTTGAGGTTTTCCCTTCTTCTATAATTTAGAATATTCATACAAGTATTATAAACTAAACCATTGTCCAAGCAACGTAACATATATAAAAACTGCAAACACAGAATCAATTGAAACTTAAAGTACCTTTGTTGTTGGAAAAATTACCAACTCTTTAGGCCAACCAACAATGACTCCAACTGCATCTTTGATGATTCTTGGTCCAGACTTAATAGGAATTGGAAGCTCTGCTTCTTCATCTAAGACAACATCAACTGATACTTGGAAAAAATTTAAAAGTCTGCCTCCTTCTGATATTATTGTGTCATATGCCACCACATTTTCACCTTCCTGTATTTTTATATTATAAATTTTATTTAATATCAAATCACGTTTACTTACCTTCGTGTCGGAAGTTCCCTCGTACAACTCGATCAACTTTTCTCATAGTTCTTTAATGCTTGAAAATGGGCCGACTGAGTTCAACTCTTCTTTGGTTAGTCCACATTATAGAGTGCATATTGCTTTGGTGTTGGCCTAGATCTTTTTCATCATATTTATGTCCTAGTTCTCGCATGATACTGATTTTCCAGTACCGTCAAGAGGGAGGGCGAGGCCTATTTGGATGATTATCCATATCTCGACTTGTATCTTGAGGTGGTACTCCATTTGGCTCTTCTAGTAGCCGAAGTCTTCGCCGGAGAAGAGGAGAGGATGTGCAGTGCTATACCCTTCTTGATGGGCCATTAAAAAGAATATTCATGTACAATTAAAAAATTGAACGCGTCCCAAGACTAGGTCTTGGCTTAGTAGTGCGGAATAAAGTATTAATCAAATAAATGAACTCGAGTGGTGTTGTACTAGTTTCGAGAAGAAAACTTCATTGCGATAAAACTAATCGGAATGAGGCAACTGTACCAATTCCGATCAACTCTAAAAAATTTAAAAACTAATACCACGAGAAAAAAAAAATTGCTTGAATGGTGATTTCACTGATTTGAAGTAAACTGGCTCTGATACCAATTGTAGGATCGATGTGCTAGAAGGAGAGGGGGTGAATAACACTCATGACTTTCATGTTTATTTAGAAATGTTCGAGTAAAATGCAACGGAATAAGAAAAAAAAGACAGAAAGAAAGCAATCACGAACACCAAGTGTTACTTGGTTCTGAGCCTGTGGCGACTCCTGCTCCAAGGCATGCACGTGAGAGTGCTTTTGATTGACAATCCACTATCAATTCCGAATAAGTACAAGTATGGAATTACAATATTAAAACAACTTGTAAAATAAAGAATACTGACAACTACAGATCTGAAGAATTAAGCCTTCGATCATTAGAGCAATGTCTGAGCATCGAGGAAGTATTTTTTGAGCAGCGTGTAAGAACAGAAGTCGTTCTGAATGTTGTTCTTTAGCCCCTGGTCAAATGCTGCTTATATAAGCTGTTCCGAGCGCCTAGAACCCCTCCGAGTGTCTGGACCACGTGTCCCAACCAATCGATGCGCTCCACATCAACTTGAGGATATTTTTTCGAGTCCGGACGCCTGGATTGACTCCGAGCGCTCGGTTCACCAAGGCACCCCAACCCCACTCAGGGCAAGGCTAGTCCGAGTGCCCGAAGTCGGTCCAGGCGCCCATACCAGCTCTGGGCACTTGGACCATGCAAAATAAAGTTAATCCATGCAATAAATAATATATAAAATATGAATTTGACAATCTCTGACTGTCCAATTTTGACTTTGAGTTTCACTGAAACTCTAGGTCAAACCGATGCTTACTGTTCCCTTTTCGAGGGAACGCGTCCTCACTTACTCCTCTCAGGAGAGTTTACCATTTGCCAGATCGGTCCTCCACGACCGTCTAGACTTTTGCTCAGCATCCGAGACTTTAGATCTTCATGCTAAACATCCACTCCACGACCCATCCAAACTTCCACCTGGTCTGCAACCACCAGGATTTTCATTAGAGTCCCCAAATCTAAGATTTAGCCCAAAGTACTCGACCCGCCAAGGCTTCGCCTTGCCTAACTGTAATTAGGACATTCCACCACCTAGGGTTACCTCCCCCTAAGGTTTTCCACCTACCTAGAATCCACTAAGACTTTTGCCTAAAAATACTTAGGACTTTCCTGCAAGCTCATTCATACTTGTTAGACAACAAGTAACCTTAACTTTGGACCCTTTGCTATAATCAAAACATAGGTTCGATCGTCTAGTGCTCCCTACACCAATAATTACCTTTGCAGTAAATCTTGCTTGTCAATTTATGCATGCTCTAACTGAGCAAAATTAGGAAAATATAAAAAAATACTTCACTATCTCAAAGGTACTATTTACATGGTTTTCTTTTATATTGTCAATCATCTCAAGATTTACATGCATATAGCGATGCAGACTGGGCAAGTTCTCCTAAAGTCAGACGATCTATAAGTAGATATGCAATATTTCTTGGATGAAATCTTATCTCATTGAATTCAAAAAAGTAACCTATGGTATCTCGTTCAAGCACTGAGGCTGAATATAAAGCAATGACCAATATAACATTTGAAATTATTTGGCTTCAATAATTTCTTTTTGAACTTCATCTTGCATTATATAATGCACTAAAAATTTGGTGTGACAATATTGGAGCAACATATCTTACAGCTAATCCAATCTTTTATGCTCATACAAAATATGTGGAAATTAATTTTCATTTTGTTCGTGAACATGTGATAAATCAACCGTTATCCTTCTCTTATATTTCTACTGAAGATCAAATCAATTATATTTTTACTAAGTCATTATCTAGACAATATTTTAACAAGCTAGCAAGCAAACTTAACGTCAAAAATCTCCCATTAAGTTTGTCGAGAGGGGGGTGTAAAAGAGAATCATTCAATATACTAGGATTTATTGGATTAAGTCATTAGATAAATCAAATGAGTATTAAGATTTAATAATTATTAGAATAATTCTATTATTTATTAATTGATCATGGTCAAACTGACCAAGTACTTCTTATACATTATATATTATACTTTCTTTAGGGACAAATATCAATGAATAATAAGATCTATTATTCCTCTCCTATTTTTTGTCATCCGCTTCATATTCTTCTTCTTTTAATAATATAATGCAGCATGATCCTATACAGTAATACAGAACATGGGTGACATGACCGTAGTCCATAGATATGACGATGTGACGGTGTGACACTTTCTGAGTATGACGTCTCATCAATCAATACTTGGAGGAGAGAGGTATTATTCCTTCCTTCTACAATATTGTAAAAGGAGTTGCTCCTGCGGGTAAAAGATATGTACACGTACACCCACAGATCCCCACTTGCTTTCTTATTTATAGTTCTTCTCCCACTTTCATTCTCTGTCTCCGCTGGAGACTTGACTTGAGTGTTAGAGTGGTTGAAATAGGGCACCCATGACCTTCATTCTAACTCTCTCAAGTTTCTCAAGCATTCCTGATGGTTTGATCTTTTCTCGGTGTTTGACAACTTCATCAACATAGAAGGCAGCTATCCAATGGTTCATTGGTTGACGATTTTGTTGGAAAAGGAATTATGGGAGAAAAATATACTCTAAGTGAAAGAGGAGAATAAAAATAAGAACTCAATTCACTTTCATTCATTGGAAAAGTTATCTATTTATAGGCTTATTGGATAAGCATTATTCTCAAATACAATGAATCTAGACACTTTTCCTTTTGCCACCTCATCATATTCTCTCTCCATGAACTCTTATCCTTATCAACAATTGTCACCTCATCATATTCTATCTCTATCTTCTTATCATGAACTCTCATTATTATCAAAAAATACCACATCATCATATTCTATCTCTATCTTACGAACTTTCATCAATAATTGCCATCTTATCATATTTTATCCACAATTAAGTTTAATTTCCTACACCCCCTCTTAAACTTGATTTTGTGACTCCAAGTAAATTTTACATCTTGATAAAGTCTTCAAATTTGAGAGACTTAGTAAAAATATCAGCAACTTGATCTTGATACTTTATGTATTCTACTTGTACCTCTTTTCTTGTAATGCACTTTCTGATATAGTGATAACGTATATCAATGTCTTGCTTCTATCATGGAAGATTGAATTTTTTACTAATGTTATTGCAGACTTATTATCAACTCGAATCTCGATTGTCTCTTCTTGTAGTAAACTTAACTCATTCAATAAATTCTTGTGCCAAATGGCATGACAAACACATGAAGTCACAACTATGTACTCCGCTTCACAAGTAGAAAGTATGACAATAGAATATTTCTTCGATAACAAGTGAAAGTTGTATCTCCTATAAAGAACACAAATCTTGTATCTCCCATAAAGAGCACAAATTTTGTAGTGTTCTTTCTATCATCCATATCTCCACCCCAATCACTGTCGCTATATTCTTCAAGTTTAAAATAGTTGGATGTTGAATAAAGCAATCCAAAATCTATAGTACCTTTGATATAGCATAAAATTCTCTTAGCGGTCTTAAGGTGGGTGGTAGTTGGAGCTTCCATGTAGCGGCTAACAATCCAATAGCATAAAAGATATCAGGCCTTATGCACATCAAGTATCGTAAACTTCCAACCAAGCTCTTGAAAAATATTGGATCAACTTTTTCTCCTTCATCATACTTTGATAGCTTGACATCGCATTTTACTGGGGTATTTATAGGCTTACTGTTATCTATCTTAAACTTTTTTAATATCTCTTTTGCATAACCTACTTGTGAGATGAAGACTCCATCTTTCCTTTGATTCACTTCGATGCCCAGATAGTATGCCATGAGTCCAATATCAGTCATCTCAAACTCCTTAGTCATTGCTTCTTTAAATTCTCCAAACATACTTGGATTGCTTCCCGTGAAGATCAAGTCATCGACATATAGACACACAATCAAAACATCTTTATCCTTACTCTTAATGTATATTGCATGTTCATAAGAACATTTGATAAAGCATTTCTCTTGCAAGTACTTGTCTATCTAGCTATTTCATGCCCTTGGTACTTGCTTTAGCCCTTAGAAAGCCTTCTTCAATTTTAGAACTTTGTCTTCTTGTTCTTTGACTTCATAACCTGATGGCTACCAAATAGAGTTCTTCTTCGAGAATTCCATTTTAAAAAGCAAATTTTATATTCATTTAATGTATTCTCCATTTATTTTGGGTTGCTAAAGCAATGATTAGTCTGATAGTTTCTAATCAAGCAACGGGAGTGAATACCTCATTATAGTCAATGCCATATCTTTCACTATAGCCTTTTGCCACCAATCTTGCTTTGTATCTTTCACTTCTCTTTTGACATTCTTCTTTATTTTGTACACCCACTTCACACTAATCATCTTATGTGCTTCAGAAAGTGAAGTTAACTCTCATGCATCATTCTTTTCGATTACCTTAATTTCTTCATTCATCACATCTTTCCACTTTTATTCTTTATAGCTTCTTGGAAATTTATAGGTTCGCAATCAACAAAGAGACAAAATAGAGTAATATCATCTTGATTTTTAGTTATCACATAAAGGTCCCGTAAGCTTCGAAAGTGTAGTACTCTTTCACTTGAAGTTGATGTAGATGAATTTTCTTGAGTACTTGATGTTGGTGTTACTAGTGGAGAGTAGGCTCCTCTCTTATTTGCTCCACCCTTGGTTGCTCCATATCTTCTTCTTCAAAGTATGAGAGGAAGTTGTAATATTTATTTTGAGATTTTCAATTCCATTCTTCTTCTTTATTAAATACGACATCCCGGCTAATGATTGTCGTCCTAGTATCTGGATATATAACTTTTACCGTTTTGAGTTAGTATCATAGCCAATAAAAATAAACTTCTTACTTTTATCATCCAATTTACTTCTTCCTTCATCAGGCACATGAACATGGGCTACACTCCTAAAATCTCTTAGATGAGAAATCTCAGGTTTCTTTTTGCTCCATGCTTCTTGTGGTGTCTTGCCCCACAAACTCCTTGTTGGTGATCGGTTGGATAAGTATACTCCATATGCAACCGCTTCTTCCTAAAGTTGCTTTGGTAGCCTCTTGCTTTTGAGAATGCTCCTTGTCATGTCAAGGATGATTCGATTCTTTCTTTTCTCCACTCCATTTTATTGAGGGGATCTTAGAATTGTCAAGGGTCGTCGTATTCCGTTGTCTTCACAAAATTCTTGAAATTCCTTTAAGATAAATTCTCCTCCTCAATCTGAATGCATAGTTTTGATCTAAAGACAACCCTCCTTTTCGTAGCTTTAAATTTCTTGAATATGCCGAAGACCTCTGATTTTTTACTTCAAGAAATATACCCAAGTTTTTCGAAAAAATCATCTATGAAAAGAATGAAATAATTACTCTTACCAAGTGAACTTGGCTTATTAGACCACAAACATCTGTATGTATAAGTTCAAGTGGCTTTTGGGCTCTTGAACTTCACTGTTTTGGAAAACCGCTTTTAAATTACTTCTTATGTAGACATACTTCACATAATTGATCAGGATGTTTAATGCAAGGTAGTCCTCTTATCATTTCTTTCTTTGAAAGAAATTCTAGTCCTCCGAAATTGAGATGCTCAAATAGAGGATGTCATATTCAAGTGACGTCTTTATAATAAGCTTTGAGATAATTGACAATATCATTTTAAATATTAAGTAAGAACATCGTATTTCTTGACATAGGCACCATATGAATTAAGCAATCAATATCATCTTTCAAGAAAAATCTATTATCTTTTAGATGAATATCATATCCTTTTTCCAAGAATTGTCCTAAGCTAAAAATATTGCTCTTCATATTTGGCACAAAGAAAACATTTGAAATATATTCATGTTTTTCATTCTTCGAACGTTACCTTTGCCTTTCACATCGATCTTTGATTCATCTATGAAGGATACATTACCGTCAATTGATTCATCAAGCTCTATGAATATGCTTCTTTTTTCACACATATGATTGCTTGCACCAGTCCACATTATATCTTTACCTCTTTCATTATCTTTATATGCTAGCAGTAGGGTACCATCTTCTTCTTTCCTTTCTTCCATATAATTTACTCTTTCATATACTTTATTCTTAGACAATCTACATTCTTTTGCATAATGCTAAAATTTGTTACAATTGTAGCACTTAACTTGAGATTTATCGTGCCTCGAATTTATGTACCCTCTTCCACGTCCTTTTGTTGGATATTCTTCTCTTTCATTGTTGTTGTTGGAAACCCATCCATGCTCATTAGTACAACCTCATCCGTATCCACAACCTCTTCCATGTTGACTTCTATTGTTACTGAAGTTTTTATCTTTCTTTATCGATGGAAGAGTCGTCTTTAGGAGTTATTGAGTAATTTCTTCATTTATCTTCTTTTTTTTCTTCATGGGATTGTAATGAACCCAAGAGTTTCTCTATTGTCATGACTTGTAAATCTTTGATCTCTTCGATGATGGTTGTAATACTATCAAATTTTGAATCTAATGATCAAAGAATTTTCTCAATGATAGTTACTTATTCTAGTTTCTCACCATTTCTCTTTAGTTGATTGGACATGGTAGAGACTCTAGAAAAATAATCAAATACCAACTCACCTTCTTTCATATGAAGAGCATCAAATTGATTTCTTAATGTCTAAAGTCGTACCTTTTTTTACTTTTTCTTCTTCTTGATATGAGACTTGGAGCTTTTCCCATGCTTGCTTGGCCAAAGTAGTACTTGAGATTTTCGTAAAACCATCCTCATCTAAAGCTTGATAAATGAGGAAGAGAATCTTCTTGTCTCTCTTTCTTAAATCTCTAAGACTGTCTTTTTTAGTTGGAGATAACGTTGAGTCATCATGGGTTCAACGTAGCCTTTTTTTATAATCTCCCTATTGGTATAATATCCCTAGGTCAAGGTTGACCTGGTTGACTAAGCTTGAGTTGGCTCAAGCTTGAGTCTTAATGTTTGGGTTTCGATGTTTGACAATACATGGAGATTGCAAATGCAATCGTCTGATTGGGAAGATTTTTGATACAATTCCCCTCTGGTCAAGAACTGACCAGTTAGATGTGAAGAAG
Source organism: Zingiber officinale (assembly GCF_018446385.1). NCBI lineage: Eukaryota > Viridiplantae > Streptophyta > Magnoliopsida > Zingiberales > Zingiberaceae > Zingiber > Zingiber officinale. Next base: position 27,209,974 of record NC_056000.1, on the reverse strand, counting down.
AGTCAAGTAGGTCAAAGGGTTGACCAGATATTTAACTGGGAAAGTCCTTACTGGAGGTTAGGTAGGTGAAAGTCTCGATGAGTGAAGCCGAATAGTGGGAAAATCCTGGTGAGTGAAGCCAGGTGAAAGACCTAGTGAGTGAAGCTAGGCAGTTAGAAAATCCTGGTGAATGAAGCTACGCAGATGAAAGTCCCGGTGAGTGAAGTCGACCAGTGGAAAAATCATGATGAGTGAAGCTAGGTGAAAACCCTAATGAGTGAAGCTAGGTGAAAGTCCTAGTGAGTGAAGTCAGACAGATGGAAAGCCCTAGTGAGTGAAGCTAGGCAGAAGGAAAGACTTGGTGAGTGAAGGCAAGCATGAGAAAATCCAAATGGGTTAAGGGTGACTGGACATCTGGTGGAAGTTCAAGTGGGTCATGGAGGACTGGATACTTGGCACGAGACGGTAATTCCAAGTGGGTCAAGATTGACCGGACACCTGGCATGAGGAGAAAAGTCCAAGTGGGTAAAAGGATTGACCAGACACTTGGTGAAGAAGTTCCAGCAGATCAAGGTTGACCAGATGCTAGGCAGAAGGAGTCCCAACAAGTCACGGTTGATCGGATGTTGGGTTTGAGAACCTTGGATTTGAGTTTAGGCAAGTCAAGGTTAGGGCAATCGATCAGCTGATCGATTGCCCCAAGCCCAATTGATCAGCCGATCGATTGGGAGACTGCGACAAGTAGCGGCCCAATTGATTGGTCGATCGATTGGGAGCAATTGTCGCAAGCACAGAAGGTTCTCCAATCGATCAGTCGATCGATTGGGCACTTCCAATTGATGGGCCAATCGATTAGAGCTAGTTTTCTCGCGCGATCACGAGGATGCTTGAATTGATCGGACGATCGATTCAGGTCTTATTCTAGAGAGCATAGAGGCACTCTGAATCGATCAGCTGATTGATTCAAACCTCCCTAATCAATTGGTCAATCGATTGGGATGTGACCGTTGCACAAGTTAAAGCCGTGGACGAGCGATTTCTTCAGCAGATCTTCGCCAACTTCTTCTCGATCTTCATGCGAGCTTCTCCACAACTCTCCACCAGTTCTTGAAGCTTCTTGAAGCAAATTATTGCTGCACTTCCAAGGTCAAGAGTCGTTCCACACAAGGAGAAGAAGAGAACTAGGGTTTTCATTTGTGTAAATCTTGTAAGAGATTCTGTGTATTTGCTTCTTCTTCTTTTCTTGTTGTATTGAGAGTGTGTGCAAGGCTTCTCCACCTTTGGTAGTTACCATAAAGGAGTGTTTTCATAGTGGATGAGCGTGTCGTGTGTGGATCCTTGGATTAGTCATCTCTTCTTGATGTGGATACCAAGTAAATCCTTCGTGTTAGCGTTGTAAGTGTGTTTCGTGTTTCATTCCACTGCATATCATTATCACGAAGCAAGACAACGAAGAGTGATGAGCTATTCACCCTCCTCCCCCTCTAGCTACAAATCGACTCTAACAAGTGGTATCAGAGCGAGGTCACTCTTCACCGGAATCATCGCCGGAAAGGGCAATGAGCTAGAGGGAGAAGAAGTTGAAGTAAGTCACTACAAGAAAACATGGCTTCAAAAACGGATTTTTAAAACAAAAATAAAATCTGTTTCAGTTTTTTATAAATCAGAGACAGATTTGATACGGAATTATTAATTCGTTTCATTTTAGTAAATTATAATTTTTTTTAAAAAAAATAAGACAGAATTTAAAACAAATTTGAAACAAAATTACATATAAATTTTTAGAAACAAAAATAAATACGAATTATAAACAGAATTTGAGACGGTATAATTTCTATGACAAATTTTGTTTATAAATTAATTAAAATTTAAAACAGAAATAAAATCTGTTTCAAATTTATATAAATCAGATAGACAGATTCTCTACAAAATCATTAATTTATTTAACTTTAATAAAATATAATATTTGAAAAGAAATTTAAAATAAATTTTGATACGAAATTACATATAAATTTTATAAACAAAAAATAAATATGGATTATAAACAGACCATAAAATCTTTGTTACAAATTTTGTTTAAATATTAATGAAAATTAAAACGGAAATAAAATCTGTTTTAGATTTATATAAATCAGAGACAGATTTGATACAGAATTGTAAATCTGTTCACTTTGATAAAATATAATATATGAAAAAACTTTAAACATAATTTAAACCAAATTTAATATGAAATTACATATAACTTTTTATAAACAAAAATAAATATGAATTATGTTTTCTCTTCCTGCTTGCCTTAATTTGTCTTTGGTTTTAGTAGAATAGGTATGCATTCTTCTTCCCCCGTCTCTGATTTTTTTTTTTTTTCTCGTTCCTGTTGGGGCCTTCTCATGCGGCTGCAAGGTTGGCCGCAGCTGCAAGGTCGGCAGCGACCATGAGGTTGGTCGCGGCTACTAGAGGTTGACTGTTGTCGCTTCTCATGGCCACAAGGTTCACGACCGCTTCAATCGACCCCCTCATGCAACCGAGAGGTTGTGCATCCTACGGTCCCTGGATGTCGCCTACTACTAATATGTGATAACTAGCATTTTGATGCATTATTTTCCCCTATATTTTAATGTTTTAATCCACTCATATGGTTAATTGTTGATTCTTATCATGTTTATTAAGTTTGATGCATATTATGAGTTTTTATATAATTCTTGTTATTTTTATGGATTTCTACTTATAATTGTATATTTTTTTTTTGTAGGGATTGAACTCAAGTTGGACCAAATTAAACATAAAGACTTGAGTCAAGGAGAAGTATAATATGTAGAAATATGAGCCATTGGATCAAATATGAAGTAAAGTAATCAAAGGACTCTGATCTAATTAATTCTAGTTGTTCATCGAGATCTGGTTGATTTTGGTCGATCTGTATAGATTTGGAATTTTCCGAGGCGTTCACTATGATCTAGCCATATTGATCATTCAACTAGTTCTAGCCGATCCTGACCGTTCAATCAGATTTGATCTCATCCATTCACCTAGATCTGGGCCAATCCTGACCGTCCGATCATATTTGGGAAAATAAGAGTGGATGAAGCACAGTTTGTTCATCTATTCTCTGCTTCCTCACGCGATCGTTGCCGGGACGCCACCCCTTCTCATCGAACTCCACCTTCAATCGGCCGGCGAGTTCATCTACCACTCCACCTCCGGCCGATCGATCCTCTCCATCTCGCCCATCTGCATCCCGTCACCCTCCTCCATCCCGGCCTCATCTTCTTACCGACGCGAACGCTGCCCAATGCTAACTCCACCACCACCGGCACACCAAGGAAAGGGGTTTTCTCCCTCTGGTCATCCCCATCGCGCATCTCCTTCCTCTTCTCATCTTCCTTCCACGATAAGCCTTCAAGCTTCTAACAGCAGCTCCACCACATCTCTTCCATATCCGCTCTACGATCTATGAGTTCTTGGGCTTTCCCAGCTTCGTATTCGATCCGGACAGCTATCTTCTTCATCCATCTTCGATCCAGCAGCCTTCTCTTCTTCGCCAAGTCTGCAGCAATTCCCTTCACCACCAGACAGCTTCATATACACCTCACAGAAATTGGGTTGTTTCTTTTATCATGGATGTGTGTTGATGTTTTTTATTGAATTCTTGTATCAAACTTGATCTTCTTTAATTAAATTGAACGCACTTGATTTTAATTGTTTCATGCACACAACTTGTTTGATGAAATGTTCTAATCTTCTAATTCCTGCATGTAACGTGTTCGCTAAAATGTCTCTTTCAATAGTTTGGTTCAATTTGACGCATCTTAGTTTGCTTAACTCTTGCTTTGTATTGATCTCTCAATTGTTAAGTTTGATGTCTTCATTTAAATACAATTAGGTTAAGTTAGTGTCTTCATTTAAATGCAGTTAGTTTTATGTCTTCATTTCTATGTTTAGTGTGTATTGTATTTTAAGTTGTTACATATTGTTTCCTTATAGTCATAATATTCTAACTAATTTGTAGATGAGAATGAGGTTATCTGGAGACAATCAAGTTATCCAAGAATGATCCGTAATTATTTAATGAGGTCATTCTACTTTTCCATATTCTATTGTGACTTATATTTCACTCGTTAGTATCATGCAGGATACCAAGAGCAAATGTTGCATTAGCCACAACAACCAAGAGCAAATGTTGCATTCAAAATCATCTTTTAATCTTTTGGCAGGTACTATTTACTTACTATATGCTATAGTCTTGTTTATTAATATTACAGGATTATTTTTTAGCAATATTTATAGTTTGTGTGGTATTGTGTTTGTGGATATTAAGATTTTTTAGTTTATGATTTAATTTAATTAATGTGCAGTAAGAAGACCAGCGAGTATTTTCTATTGTCTTGTATTTGATTTTGTTATATGTACTTAGAGATTCTAAGTTTAAGATTCAAATTCGAAGAAAATCCTACTTAAGTATTTGTTCACATTGACCTAATTTTTATGGTTTTGTTATGCCTATTGTTTCAGAACCAAAAGAGTCTTCATGACTTGTTGATTCTTTAGCATTGACAACTAACTATGGACTAATTAGTGGATGAACATTGATATTGACTATGACTTTTGTACCATTTCAATTTATTTGTATTAAAAATTTTGATATTGTAAGACTTACTCGTTTCACGTTTTGATTTGTTAGATTGTATCAACAAAATTGGTTGGTTAGTTAATTTGTACCAGCAAAGCAATTTCTCTCATGGAGTTCGAAGACAGGGAGGGTCGTGATAGACAATGTAATATAAAAATTAGATTACTTATAGTAAGATTTTAAAATTTGTATAGTTGTTTATAGTTTGATTATTGGTCAAATTTATTTGGATAATGTAAATATTTATTTATTTTAATGTTAATTGTATGATACATTTGGAATTAGAAATGATTTCTTTTTAATAATTTTAATTTATTTGAAATAAAGACTTGTTTTAATATATTGATGAGAAATATAATAATATTTAGTGATAAATTTAAAAATAAAATTATACACTGATTTATAAATAGAATTGTAAATAGATTTATAAACAAGATTACTAACCAATTTAAAACAAAATTAGAGACAGAATTTACATTTAAAATCAATTTTATTTTGTTAACTTAAAAACAGATTTATAAACAATTTTTTTATCCGTTTCTAAAATTAGAGACGGAATATTTTCGTCTCAAAATTAACTACGGGGCTTTCACTAACGGATTTTTGAGACGAAATATTTCGTCTCAAACTTTCTTTAGAGACGGAAAAAGGACTTTCAGAGACAGATTTTTTCGTCTCTAAAGCCCCGTTTTCTTGTAGTGAGTTCATCAAAGTCAAAGACTTCAAAAGGCTCAACTTCAAGATGGAATTCCGAGATGAACTCGAATTCGACACGAAGGTGCCTCCAGCATTCATAACCATGAGCTTCGATTCTTGGAAATCAAGGATCGAAATTTTTTTTATGTTGGACATAGAGCAATGATTTGCTCTAATGGAAGGTTTTCAAATTCCAACAAATAACAAAGGTAAAATTCTCAAGAAGAGCATGTGGAGCCAAGAGCAAATCAAAAGATATAAGGCCAATGATAAAGTGACCAAGCTATTGGTCAATCTATTACCAAGCAACATCTTGGAGCAAGTTAGAGAATTTAAAGATGCCAAGGAGCTATGGAACAAATTGGTTAAAATCCATGAGATCTCCTCCATTGCACCAAACCAAGAGAAATCCAAAGAGGACGACTCATTGGAGCAAGACCAAAAGGAAGAGGATTCCGAAGTTGAGAGATGCTCAACTTTTGAAGAAGTCCAAGAAGCTTCATCCTCCACAAAGTACAAAGAAAAAGGCAAGGAGGGAGCATACTCCTTGTTTCATGTACATGAGGATGATGATGATGAAGCCTCCACCTCTAGAATTGAGGGGGAATGTAGATCATTGACTTCAGAGCGAGAAGAAGCCTCTACCTCCAAATCAAGTGAAGAAGAAGAAGATGGTGCCACCTCCACAAGTCAAGAAAAATCAAATGGAGGATCATGTGCCACCCCTACAAGCAAAAATATAACAATTTCAATTATTAATAATAAAAATCATATCATTTGCTTTGAGTGTAGGGAACATGGGCACTATAAGAGTAAGTACCCTAAATTGGCCAAGAAGAAGGGCCAAATGACACTAAAGGGTAAGGAGAAGTCCAAGGAGACCAACCCCATAACAAAGAAGAGCAAGGAGCACATTGTGTGCTTTTCTTGCAACCAAAAAGGACATTACCGGAGTCAATGTCCAAAGGGAAAGAAATCGATCAACCCTAAAGGAGGAAGCACAAGTCAAGAGGGAGTTTCCAAGGTAAAACCCAAGGTATTATTTATTAAGTCTATCCCCTTGAGTAATGATAAAAAGTATGCTAGGAATAGTTTATATCATTTTAATACTATTTATCATGAAAATAGAATACATGATAGGATTAAAGAAAAATATGTGGCTTATCATGCTAAAACAACTCAACCTAAGGCTAGGAAGGTAGATAAAAACTTAGGCAATAACTCTAAGGATTTTAGTTATAGGCCTAAAAATAGAAATGCTCATAGGAATCAAGAAAAATCAAAATATAAGGATTTAAGGTTGGAAAACTAACCCTTGAGGTCAAAGCTTGATAAATTAGAAAAGACCCTAAGAAGGATGGAAAGTATCCTTAAGGGGCAAAAAGAGCATAACCTAGGTTTAGGAAACCAAAAGTCATCCAATGATCATAGAGATTTGGGATACAAACCTAAAATCAAGAAAGATGTTCCTTCTTATCATAGGGTTTCATATAATTATGGAACCAACCCTAGGTCTAGGGGTCAAGTCAAAGATACAAGGGAAGCTATCCCTAGAAGTATTTTTTCCAAAACCAATGTGACTAAGACTTCTAAGAAGTCTAAGAAAGTCACCAAGAAGGTCACAAGGGAAGCAATCCTTAGAGTTGACCTAGAGAAATTGACGAAGACTTCTAAGAAGGCTAGAAAGGTCATTAGGAAGGTATCTAGGAAAGTTATCCCTAGTGAGTACCTGGAGTATCCAAGGAGCACCAATTGATTTTGGGTTCCTAGGAGCATCTTCTCTACCCCTTAGATGGGTTAGAGAGTGTCAACTCAAATTGGAAGGGTAGTTAACCCAACCTTGATGAAGATGACACTTGGAGGTATTTTCAAGGTTATTGTTAACATTTGAAAATGAAATTGATTATTATTTACTCTTTAGAAGAGTAAAATGTGTTAAAATTTGAGGAATTAAACTTAATTTAAATTGACACACTTGAGAAAAGCATAAGAAATGTCAAATTGGGATCTTGGTATCTTCTTAAGGCGTTAAGGGCAAATTTAAGTGATTACTCTTTAGAAGAGTAAAAGGTGTCAAAATTTGAGGAATTTGATTTAATTTAAATTGGCACAACTAAACCAAGAGTAAGAGAATTGTCAAGTTGGGTTTTGGTATTTTTTTGAGAAAATATGGGCAATCTAGGATTATATTTTAATTTAACTAAGGATTAAGGATACTTAGATAGGTTATTTATATATATTTTATTTATGCAAATTTGTCATGATTGTTTTACCATCATATGCCATGACATCATATTTTGCATTCATGTTTATTATGGAAGATACAAAAATACCATGTCATGTCATACGTACATCATGTAGCTATAGTGTATTTTCTTTTGAAAATTATTTATTTAGATGCATGTCATAAATCATCATGCATTATTTTTAATTCTTTGCAATTAAGGACAATGACATTTATTAACAAATAACATCCTAGGTGGATGTTCATAATTCCTAAAATGCCTAGATAGATATGCATGATTCCTAGTTTAGGGCAAAATCAAAATCTACATCTCACAAAGACTATAAGTTGACTTGTATGTGTTTTAGTGCACATTAGATACAAGTGAGATGTTATGATGATGAACAAGACTCAAGATGTTGATTTAGTGCGTCTATTTGAATTTTGATTTCATCTAAACACATAGTTATGTGTACTCCAATCATTGGGAAAGCTAATGTACAAGTCATGTGCATTGAGCCCAAAGAATATGGTTAGAAATTGATTTTGAAAAATATTTTAAATATACTTTGAAAAATCATGATAAAGGCTATCTTTTGATAGTAATCATCATTGAAAAGTTAGACACAAACTTGGAAGAAACATTGAAGTTTTTACAAGTTTTCAATTTTGTGTCAATCTTTGAAAATAAGATGTATTTTCTTAGAAAACTATTTTTCCTTGATAGTATATACCCTAAATAATGTCTACAATAATTTTCATGATTTTTAGAATTTTATAGAATTTTTAGGGCATTTCTAAATTTCACTGAAATTGGATTTCAGCAAATCAGACCTCCAATCGATCGGGCGATCGATTGGAGTGCGATCGATTGAGACAGGTATTGTCGTGAGCAAAATCTCGTTGAATTGATCATCCGATCGATTCAACATTGCTTGGATCGATTAGTGGATCGATTCAGAGGTAATTTCCGCTAACAGAAGCTCGCGGAATCAATCAGGCAACAACCCAATCGATGGAAAAGGCTGATTTTGGGTGGGAAAGTCTGATTTTAGCACTTTGAGCCATGTTTAGCTTCTTTAACCACTCCTAAATCCTTGGAATATATTTATATACATTTAAGGATAGTTTTCATGATGAAAACAAGGAGAAATGGTTAAGGAACACTAGGTTGAAGTTTAGGATGAGGTTAGTTTCAATATTGAATCTTTTAAACCTCAAAACTTCTAATTTTGGATTTTCTAAAGGTTTAGGGATTCCAAGTCATTGTTGGTGCAATGAAAGAAGTTTAAAGCATGTTTTTAGGGGGAGCTACTCTTTAAAAATATGAAAATATTTTTTCGAAACCATAGAAGATGGTAAAACCTTTATTTTGTAAAGTGCTCAAGGTTGAGCATGGAGAAACAATGGTAAATCAGATATCTTCATTGTTAGAAAGAATAATGCTTTAGGAGGAGCATTGGCTACAATAAAGGGTATGAGACCTTCATTGTTGGAAAGCAGAATGCTCAAGGGTGAGCATTGGATACAATGAAAGGTATGCGACCTTCATTGTTGAAATTGTTAATGCTCAAGGGTGAGCATTGAAGATAATGAAGGGTATGAGATCTTCATTGTAATGTTGTGAACAACATGTGAGGTTGTAAATAACGTTATGTAACTCTTAAGGGGGAGAGTTTTTGATGTGTGCCAATAGGGGAAGAATGTAGGGTTTAAGTTAGACCTTCATTACTTAAAGAGAGAGTTTGCCCTCTAGGAAAGGGAGAGAATGAAGGAAACCCTCATTCATGCTTAGGCATGAAGGAAAAGTTGAGGGTATAAGATTAGCCTAACTTAAAGGTATTGTCAAACATCAAAAAGGGAGAGATTGTTAGTGCAATATCCCTAGGTCAAGGTTGACCTAGTTGACTAAACTTGAGTTGGCTCAAGTTTGAGTCTTGATATTTGGGTTTCGATGTTTGACAATACATGGAGATTGCAGATGCAATCATCCAATTGGGGAGATTATTGATACAATTCCCCTCTGGTAAAGGACTGATCAGTTAGATGTGAAGAAGAGTTAAATAGCTCAAAGGGTTGACCAGATACTTGACTGAGAAAGTCCTAACTGGAGGTTAGGCAGGTGAAAGTCCCGGTGAGTGAAGTCGGGCAGTGGGAAAATTCTGGTGAGTGAAGCTAGGTAAAAGACCTAGTGAGTGAAGCTAGGTAGTTGGGAAATCCTGGTGAGTGGAGCCAGGTGAAAGACCTAGTGAGTGAAGCTAAGCAGGTAAAAGTCCTGGTGAATGAAGTCTGTTGATTAATCCTACGAAAACGTACCGGTTCCACTGTACAAAAAATTTTTGTACAAGTGTCAATAAATAACCTATTGTGTTCTTTAGAAGTTAAATTAGGAATCGCAGACGGAACTTAACATTATTGATTCCAAATTTAACTTATCTGTTCTTAATGGTTTAGATTTGAATCGCAAGCGAAACTTAACACTATTGATTCAAAACTACCTATGTTATTAATTCTATTAAATATTAATTTCTAAAATTGGCTTCCAGGACTGCATGGTGAGACACATGGCCTTCTTGGATATGGGAGCAACCACCACCGCCTAGTCAAAGCCTTTTAAGGAAAACTAATATTTAATTTCCTTAAATAACTCTAGGTTAACCAAAAAGAACAATCAAATCACAAATTCGAAAAAGAAGAAAACACAAACTCGAAAAATAAATTCGATAAACTAGATCTAATTGCCTCTTGTATTTAGAATTCTTACAAAGAAAATAACTAGTATGATGCGGAAGAAAATTACTAGTTATACCTTCTCTTTGTAAGCTAATGACCTCGAGATCTTCTGTCGTATTCCTCGCCTTGCCTTGGACGTCGTGTGGGCGACGATCCTCCAAGATGAACACCACCCAAAAGCTTCTTCCTCTTCTTCTAAAATCCGGCCACCACCACCACCAAGGAGAAGAGAGCAAAAGGGAAAAGAGAAGGGAGAGAGGGGTCGACCACTTGAGATCTCCAAGCAAAAGAATAAGAGTTGTATCTCATGAAACCCCCTCACCCCTTCTTTTATATTACTTGTCCAAGGCAAATAAGAAAAACCTTTTTACAAAAAAATAAAATCATCCAAGAGTTTTTCCTTTTTCCTTTTTATTTTTCCTTTTCTTTCCTCTTGATTGAATCAATCACCAAAATTAATTGATGATAATTTTATTTTTTAAACATGGCCGGCCACCTTGCTTGGGCACCAAGCAAGGGTGACCGGCCCCTATAAGAGGAAAAGAATTTTTATTTTTTAATAAAATTTTACAAGAAAAATTCTTATAAAATTTTACAAGCTCTCTTTCCTAAAGTAGGAGTTAAAAAAGGAAAGTTCTAAAAATTAAAACCATGTTTTAAAATTTAAAATTTCTCTTATAAAATTGTCTTTTTTTAACATGATGATAGAAAATTTTAATTTTAAAACTTATCTTCTTTTTTTCTTAAAGCATGAGGATGGTTAAAAAAAAAAAGTTTTAAAACTTTTAAAACTCTCTATTAAAACATGTAGTCTAATTCAAATAGGGAAAGTTTTTTTTAAAAAAAAAATAAAATCTCTCTTTTAAAACTTATAGTTTTCAACAAAGAAAAAATTTTAAAAATTCAAAACAACCCTCCTATTTGAATTAATCTTGGTCGGCCCCTACATGCTTGGTCACCAAGCAATAGGGTCGGCCCCTATAAAGAGGATGTGGTCGGCCCTTGCTTGGTCACCAAGCATTGGACCGACCCACTTCTTGGACACCAAGAAGAGCCTTACATTTGGATGGACTTGAGGCTATAATGAGGCTACGACAGGGGCTTAGAGGAGAAATTGGTTTTGGCCTTCCGATGAGCTTGAGTATCCCGTGCTCGCCCCGAACACACAACTCAAGTTCATCGATAATAACTCATTCCACTAGAGAGTTATTATCACACTACCACACTAATCCCAAATTACATTATGAGCTCCTTCTTTTTATGAGTGTGTTAGTCTTCCTGTGTTTAAGATTACGAATGTCCACTAATTAAGTAAGTTACTGACAACTCACTTAATTAATATCTAGCTCCAAGAGTAGTACCACTCAACTTCATTGTCATGTCGGACTAAGTCCACCTGCTAGGTTTAACATGACAATCCTTATGAGCTCCTCTTGGGGACATTCTCAACCTAGATAACTAGGACACAGATTCCTTCTATAATCAACAATACACACTATAAGTAATATCATTTCCCAACTTATCGGGCATATTGATTTATCGAGCTAAACCTCACCCTTTGATAAGTCAAAGAAATAAACATTAAATATATGTGCTTGTTATTATATTAGGATTAAGAGCACACACTTCCATAATAACTAAGGTCTAGTTCTTTTACTAAGTCAGTACAAAAAGAACTTACCTAAATGGTCCTACTCAATACACTTAAAGTGTATCAGTGTAATTTATTAGTCAAGATAAACTAATACTTAATTACACTAC